>NW_026879362.1:0-266242 GCF_032173495.1 Musca vetustissima
TGTATTTGAAAACAGTCCCTAGGGCATTCAATCCCCTTTTATATATTATGGTGTAAATTTACTAAATTCAATAGTCTGTCAATTTCGTCCAAATCTGCTTTTATAATTTTTTTCATATGCGACTCCGGGAATAAATTGCATGCATTGGCCGCCTCATCCTTCATGTTCGAATATAGTGTCAAATTCGTAATGTGCTTAAGGTATCCGTATTCTTGAAAAACTATTAAATTTCCATCATAAATTGGAATATAATTCGCATTATTATAGTCAAGAATCTCGGAGGTTGAGAGTGCCAAAAGGCTTATAAATCCGAAAGTCAACCTAAGATAAGAAAAAATAAGGAAAAAGAAAAAAATAATTAACTCAGTTTAGGTTCTTATATTGTCCTTATGGACCCTCCTCCCTCCTATTAATAGAGTAGTTCCTAGATCTTGTTGAACGTCTTTTTCGACATATAAAGGAGTAAGTTTATTGCCCAATCTTTTGTTGGTCTTAACCAAAACTTTATCCTCCTGATTGCATTATGTAGTGTCAGATCTTTCCGCCGAGCACTTTGAAGCCGATTTACAACTTCTCCGTCGAAATCGTTTGTACGTTTTTTCCCAATCACTGAATGTACGGATTCCACCTGGCCGTTAGAAGTACTATGTAATGGAGGCGCATTTACAATTTCAATGTTGAACATATTCTTCAACATTGACTTTATTGTGTTTGAATTGAATGCCTTTTCGTTGTCACAGTAAATAGTCGTTGTATTAGAATACAAATTTAGAATCTGGAGGAGTAGGGGCTGTACGTCTACTATAGATCTCGATCTTAGTGACTGGACTACAGCAAATTTAGAGAACTTGTCAATGCATGTGAGAAAGTGTTTAGAATCCGTGGAATAAATGTCAATGTGGAGGATTTCTCCACACTTTGTTGGGATGGGAGTTTGAGCTATCTGATATTTGGTAGGTTGTCGATTATATTTTGATTGCAAACATATTCGGCAGTTTGTTACGAATTCTTTGGCTTTTTTACCCATTTTTGGAAAGAAATAATCCTCTAAAATATGTTTAATATTTTCTTGCGCAGCTCTGTGTGCTCTGTTGTGTTCTGCCGCAATGATTTCTTTTTGATCATTCAGGTTCGTGATATCGGTGACAAATGATTTCGAGTATCTGAATTTAATACCTGGGAAAAGCTCAATTAACTTATGTTGAATTTTTGCCAACGTTGGTAGATCGCAATGAATTGCGTTTACAACATCTGGCTTCACAACTTGTTGCAACATCTCAAATAAGTCTCTGTCATTTTCAAAAGTAATAAAATATCTAGTTTTCTTCCCAAACATGATATAACATTTCACACCTTTTACAGTTCCTTCCTCAATTATGATTTGATTCCGAAAACAATTTACAGGTTTGTCTACCGATAATATTGTGCTTGTAAATGAAGCTTCACTGTGAACTGTTGCTTCGGTTATAACACTGGAATTGTCGCTCAAGTTGTTAATTTGCTGCCTGGAAAGAGCGTCTGCTACAACATTATCTTTGCCTGGCTTATAAAAAACCTTGGCATTGTATTCATCCACGAAAGCCTTCAAATGCCTAATCCTATTGTTAGGATTTTTATCGGATACAGCAAATGTTAAAGGCTTGTGATCGGTAAAAACACGAATGTCTTGAACGCCATACAAGTAGTTCCGGAGAGTTTTTAAAGCCCAAACTATTGCAAGAAGTTCACGTTCGTTTGTAGCATAATTCTCTTCGGCATCAGACAGTGTCCGCGATATCATTGTAATCGGTCTTCTACCCTGGGATAAAACAGCTCCGATAGCGTGCGAAGAAGCATCAGTTGTCAAGTCAAATGGTTTTTTGAAATCAGGATAGTTTAATAACACATCTTCCGATATCAAAATATTTTTTAATGCATTAAATGCATGGATTTGTTCATCGTTCAGAGTAATTTTTATTTTCTTTGACTGAGACGCAGAGACATTGCCAAATTCTCCTCTTAGAATACTACTTAAAGGTCTTGCGATTTTTGCAAAATCCTTAATAAAACATCTGTAGTACCCTGCTAAACCTAAAAAAGAACGAACCCCACGTAGCGTTGTGGGTTGTGGAAAATTTTTCATAGCATTTACTTTATCAGCACAGGTTGTTATGCCATTTGTTGTTACCATAAATCCGAGATATTCTGTTTCTTGTCTGAAAAATTTCGATTTTTCCGCTGAAACTTTCATATTTGCCTCTAAAAGACTTTTTAGGACTGATTCCACATCCCGAATATGATTTTCCTCGGACGTCGAGAAGATAATTACATCATCAATATAGACGAAACAACACTTCCCGATATGTTCTCGTAGAACATCATCAATGGCACGCTGAAAAATACTAGGTGCGTTTTTTAAGCCAAATGGCAAACGACAAAACTCGTATTTTCCATTTCTCACGGAGAATGCTGTTTTTTCTCTGTCCCGCTCAGCTAGCTCTATTTGATGGAAACCGGATTTTAGGTCTAGGGTTGTAAAATACTTGGCCCCACCTAAATTAGACAAAATCTCTGTTATGTCTGGTATAGGATATTTGTCGCTAATGGTTTTGTCATTTAGTTTACGGAAGTCAATAACCAGACGTTTGTTTGGGCAACCAAATTCGTCTACTCCTTTTTTATCAACCACCCATATTGGGTTGTTGTAAGGGGATCGTGACGGTCTAATAATACCGTTGGCTAGTAAATTCTCAACTTCGTTTTTGACAAAATCACTTACACCCAATGGGTAGGGGTAAAGCCTCGAGTAAACCGGCTCTTCGTCAGTAGTTCTAATATTAGCAATTACATTAGTATTATAAGCAAGTGCTTCGTCAGGATCCGCAAATGCTTTAATATTTCTTTGAATCATATCATTAAATTTTCCTCTAATACCTAATGGAACTGCTAAAGAATTTAGTTCTAAATAATTAACATCTTTACATGAATCATAGTAAAGTGGTTCGACGTTATTTGCATAAAAAATTTTCGATTTTCCCAGGTCTATTGATGCGTTCAAAGTTTTTAAAATGTCGAGTCCGATTATGCCATCAAACGTCTCCAAACTAGGAAGAACAAAAAAATCAGTAAATATTCCAAATATGTTTGTTCGGACCTTCTCCTTAATTCTGTTTGTATTATGAATTGATTTTACCAAAAATGGTCGATTAACTGATGTCACTCCCTGGAGTCCGTTGAATGGCTTAATGTAGTTTTTGGAGGTGCCAGTATCTATTAAAAATTTTCTTGTTTTGCCTGCAATCACCCTTGGGATCCAAGGAAGCAGGGACCCTTGCCTAAAAAATTAAGCTCTTCGATGTCTTCGTCAGCCTCACATGCCAACACCTCATAAGTGTCCTCGTCTAGTTGCCTATTCTCATCTGCGAATACTTCATTATTTCTATCGCAAGTTTCATTATTGCAACGAGTTTCTTCAATATGGTTCAATCTCTGACATTTTTGAACATTGCCATTAGAAAATCTTCCAGAATCTAGATAACGTTTTTCAGCTTTTGGTGGTAAATTATTAATGTTTCTTGACTCGTCGCCTCCATATAACACCTTGTTAGAACTATCAGGTTTCGGTGTCACATAAGGAGCTTGAGAGTTTGAACGTTGGCTGTATCTAAATTTTGATGAAGATGGATCTATATCCATGGGTTCTGATTTTTGCTGATTATTCACCGTACCTTGAGTTTTCGAAGAAAGTCTATACGGTTGACTCTTGCTATCCTTCATCTCATTTCTCTTAGCGAAGCTATTTGCAAAGACATATCGTTGATGATTTGCCTCAACTTCTTGTGCGAGGGCCAATGCTGTGGCCATGTCCTCAGGACGAGACGAAAACAGAATGTCACAAAGTGGTTTTTTTAATCCTGAAATAAAAATGCGCAGACCATCTTGTCTGTATTTTGTATTAAGGTTAATAGTCAGTTGCGTATTGTCCCCATATGTCATTGTAGTATTATTCACTAACATAGCCACTCTTTTTTCTACTTCACTATAAAATTCTGAAATTGACAATTCCCCCTGTCTTAATGTGGACAGTTCCTGTTCGATTAAATAGATGGGTCTTTTATCAGCGTAAGTAAAATCAAGGCGTGCAATTATTGCTTTAAAATTTAAAACTGTGTTGAATGATGCTAAGACGTCATTAGCATTGCCAACAATTTTATTTCTTATTATCAGAACAGCCTGATAATACCTTGCCGTCCCCACGGTATTTTCATGAATCTTATGTGCAGCTTTTGCTGCGGCCCGCCATGATACGTACTTTTCCCTTGTTCCATTAAACTCTGGAAGAGATTTTACAGCATCGAGGTTATCCGTACCAATCGAGCTGGTGATTTTAATTTCTTCGTACGTCTCTACGAATGACGACGGAGTTTGCATAACACATATTTTCCTCGTCAGTTCACTAATTTGATCTTTTAACGCTTTATTTTCTGAATCTATAATGGCACGCTGCCCTTGGAGTGCTGCACTTACAGCAGCATCCACAATTTGTTTAATTTGTTCCGCGTTCATAATTCGGTCACTTTTTTTACGTTTTTTTCTCTTGAAGAATGATTACTCTACTTACATGGATTCTATTGATCGTTGGGCGCCAGTTATTTGTTTTAATTTCTTGATTATCTTTATTTAATTATTAATTATTAACTGTTTCACTACAATTATCAGAATAATATTAAGTGTTGTTGTTTCTTAAGTTTAGTTATTAAAATTATAATTATTATAATAACGTTGATTGTTGATTGTTGAATGTTGTTGTTATTGTTGTTGTTGCTGCTCAAGTTCCTTCACTTGTTGGTGCTGCTTGTTTTAAGTTTGAGTTTCGATGGAAGACTGCCGAGTCTTAGTTTTGTCTTTCATTTCATGGTGGTGCTTTTTCAAAATGTGTCGACGATGCACTTAGTCATTTATTGTGAGAAAATGCTAACCAAGCATTTCTCAGCGACGAATGTTTATTTCGGTAACTTATACATATAGAATATTAATGTATTTATTTTCCTTAATTGATAATAACTTGGAAAATAGTGAATTGTTGTTTTCTATATTTTTTATACAATTTTCATTTTATATTACTCACTAACTCCTCTTGCACGATTTATTTTCGATAGTTTAATGAAAGTTTTAAAATTTTCCTTTCGTCACGTGTAAACATCGAAGATAGCAGCGGAATTTTTTCTCCCACCATTGTCGAGGAGACCACCCTATCACTATTATCAGTTTATAGGTCTTATTAAATATTGATTGTTTTTAACGCAATTTAATCGAAAGAGGCTCGAACATTTCAATTCAATTAATGATAACAATTTTCTAGTGTCGTTGTTGTTATTGCTATGTAGAATAGTGTCTGCTTAGATGGAGGATTCAATGACCAGTAATAATGATGAGGGGTTTGATGATAATCGTTGAACTTTTATTGGCTTAATTCATTTCGCTGACTTTTAGTGTAAATGGTTTTAATATTTATATCAAAATTTTTGTTTTCATAAGTAATTTATTAACAAATTATTTTTCTAATTGTAGAAATTATACGAGGCAACAAGAAGATATATGAGGAATTCCATATACATATATTTCAATAAGACTTACCAAATCTTAGCCTACCAAAGGCGAGGATTTTTAAAGAATATTTTTTCATGGCCTACCAAAGCCGTGGATTCTATATAATATATTCTCAAGGTCGTGGATTTAAAAAAGAAAAAGAAATTTCCTTCAGCTCGTCTATAAAGACTCCCTCCAGATCGTCTATAAAGACTCCCTTCAGCTCGTCTATAAAGACTCCCGTTCAGCTCGTCTATAAAGACTCCCGTTCAGCTCGTCTATAAAGACTCCCGTTCAGCTCGTCTATAAAGACTCCCGTTCAGCTCGTCTATAAAGACTCCCGTTCAGCTCGTCTATAAAGACTCCCGTTCAGCTCGTCTATAAAGACTCCCGTTCAGCTCGTCTATAAAGACTCCCGTTCAGCTCGTCTATAAAGACTCCCGTTCAGCTCGTCTATAAAGACTCCCGTTCAGCTCGTCTATAAAGACTCCCGTTCAGCTCGTCTATAAAGACTCCCGTTCAGCTCGTCTATAAAGACTCCCGTTCAGCTCGTCTATAAAGACTCCCGTTCAGCTCGTCTATAAAGACTCCCGTTCAGCTCGTCTATAAAGACTCCCGTTCAGCTCGTCTATAAAGACTCCCGTTCAGCTCGTCTATAAAGACTCCCGTTCAGCTCGTCTATAAAGACTCCCGTTCAGCTCGTCTATAAAGACTCCCGTTCAGCTCGTCTATAAAGACTCCCGTTCAGCTCGTCTATAAAGACTCCCGTTCAGCTCGTCTATAAAGACTCCCGTTCAGCTCGTCTATAAAGACTCCCGTTCAGCTCGTCTATAAAGACTCCCGTTCAGCTCGTCTATAAAGACTCCCGTTCAGCTCGTCTATAAAGACTCCCGTTCAGCTCGTCTATAAAGACTCCCGTTCAGCTCGTCTATAAAGACTCCCGTTCAGCTCGTCTATAAAGACTCCCGTTCAGCTCGTCTATAAAGACTCCCGTTCAGCTCGTTTATAAAGACTCCCGTTCAGCTCGTCTATAAAGACTCCCGTTCAGCTCGTCTATAAAGACTCCCGTTCAGCTCGTCTATAAAGACTCCCGTTCAGCTCGTCTATAAAGACTCCCGTTCAGCTCGTCTATAAAGACTCCCGTTCAGCTCGTCTATAAAGACTCCCGTTCAGCTCGTCTATAAAGACTCCCGTTCAGCTCGTCTATAAAGACTCCCGTTCAGCTCGTCTATAAAGACTCCCGTTCAGCTCGTCTATAAAGACTCCCGTTCAGCTCGTCTATAAAGACTCCCGTTCAGCTCGTCTATAAAGACTCCCGTTCAGCTCGTCTATAAAGACTCCCGTTCAGCTCGTCTATAAAGACTCCCGTTCAGCTCGTCTATAAAGACTCCCGTTCAGCTCGTCTATAAAGACTCCCTTCAGCTCGTCTATAGAGACTCCCTTCAGCTCGTCTATAGAGACTCCCTTCAGCTCGTCTATAGAGACTCCCTTCAGCTCGTCTATAGAGACTCCCTTCAGCTCGTCTATAGAGACTCCCTTCAGCTCGTCTATAGAGACTCCCTTCAGCTCGTCTATAGGGACTCCCTTCAGCTCGTCTATAAAGACTCCCTTCTTCTTCTCGTAAGATTTAAAAATGTTCTGTTGTTGTTGTAGCAGTCCTATTGCTTTTACACAATGGGCTGAGGTGACAGACGTTGGCCGTAAGACTTGGGTCGCCTCGGATCGTAAAAATGTTCTGTTGCTTCGTTTGTTGCAAATATTTAAATTTATGCATTTTTTGTATTTCAATGTCATCGCTGGTAATTTTTTTTACCCGACAATCAAAATCAATAAATTAACTACATTATGGAAGGACATTGTGGACATGTGAATTAAACGCTCGTACATACTGACCCTTTACTACACAATAAAGATGCTAATGTTTCCTTTTTTCCTCCTTTCAATTTCTCATTTAGAATTCATATGGCATATTAATTGCTGCTGCTGGTGCTGCTGTCATTATTAAAGGAGGAGCTGTGGCGGAAGGGCGGACAACAAATTGGCATACTATTCCATTCTATTCTATTCTTCTTATCAAATGACAATTGCCCATTGTTGCTGCGACGATTATTAGTCAAGAAATTGTTTTGTCGTTGTTGCTGTTGGTTGGTGTGCCTTTGCAAAGTGATAAAATTTCATAAAGTGCTCTCTGCCACCCCCGCCCCCAACCCTCATCGAACAACTTAATCAAATAGAAGGCGGCATATTAAAGACGTCATTTGCGTTAAACGAACGGGGTGGTGTTGTTGTAAATATTTGTGACCCCCCAACCAAAGGCCAACAATTTTTGTGCAGTCAATTCCAATGGAAGACAAATATTGAAAGGGGCAACAACAACAGACACCAAGGAGATCAACCAAACAAAAAACATGAAGTCCATACCAGGCCGTCTTCTACCAACCAGAAATATTGTTTAAACAAAAATATCAAGTAAACGAAAGAAGACCCCACAAAAACGGCGGGCAGAACATTATTCACAAAATTGCGTATTTTCTTTTTGTCCAAACAAGGAGTTAAAATACCGACAACAACCACAACACCAACAAAATGCTAACCCGAACACAAAAATTAATATTGGGTGTTACCATACTCATAATGGTCGATGTGATATGGGTAACCTCCAGCGAATTGACAAAGGTAATTTCGAATTGAGTACTTTAATTTTGAATTTGAATAAATTGTTTGTTTTTTTTCGTTTTTTTCAGTTTCTCTACGACGATGAACACTTTGATAAGCCCTTCTTTTGCACATATTTTAAAACATCGATGTTTACAATTTATTTAGTAATCATTGGTTTGCTAGCACCCTGGAAGGAATCCTGCGATAGACAAAATGGCAACTATTCAGTAAGATAATTTTTATATATCGTTTTTTTTAAGAGCAAAAGGAAGTTTTATAGCAGACATAAGGATGGATTTATATGCCGGCAGAAAATGGTTTTTATAGGTCAACTGAAGGTGGTCATATAGACAAGTTGAAACGAATTTTTATAGAGCTGAACGTCGGGCCTTTAAATGTGAGCTATAGATCGGGGCTTTATATGCGAGCTGAAGGTCGGGGTTTGGAGGCGAGCTGAAGATCGGGTCTTTATAGGCGAGCTGATGGTCGGCTTTTTAGGCGAGCTGAAGGTCGGGTTTATAGGCAAGCCTTATAAAGGTCGGCTTTATAGACGCTAAAGGTCTGCTTTAAGGTTGGGTTTATAGCCAAGTTGAAGCCAATTCAAATATTCAAATAAATTTGAATATATATATAAGAAGCAATGGATTTTTGAAAATATTCGATATTATTATAATATTTCCTATTTTTCCCCTTTCCAGATGATGGATCAAAATTCCGAAGATGATAATTACTACTCCCACCAACCATCATTGGTAAGATAATAAATAAAATTTCAATAAAATTTCGTTATTAAAAAAAATGTATTAAAATTTCTTATTATCCTCAGAGTGATCCCACATTCGTTCCCATTCGCTCGGCAGCTAGTATCGGTAATGGTCCTATTTCCGGTACGGAAAGTGATGATTCCAGTATACGGTCAGTGCGTTTTAGTAAATTGGCCGAAGTGCGGGAAATGTCAGCACATGAGGCAACAGAGGCCCTAATGGCCAGACTCTCTTATACGGCCAGTATGCGTATAAGTCGTCAAAAGTCGCATCATAAAACAGCCAAAACGGCATTGCTGTTTTGTGTTTTGGTAAATAATACTCAATAGATTTTTCGATTTTGAAAATTGATATTAAATTTTTGGTTTCGTTTTTCAGTGGTTCTTGGCCAATTATCTCTTTCAAGTCTCATTGGAAATGACTGAAACAGCAGTGGTGACTTTATTATCATCCTCCTCGTCCCTATTCACCTTGGTGTTGGCAGCATTTTTCCCCTCAGCAACGGGTGATAAATTTACCATAACAAAAATTATTGCAGTGGGTTTGAATATTGCTGGGGTGGTAAGTTTTAAGAAATTTGTTTATTTTTTCCTTTCAATTAAAGTGTTTTTGTTCTTCATTTCAGGTCACAATAACAATTTCCGATATCCATGATACGAATTTTTCCCGTGGTGCTTTGTTGGCCTTGTTTAGTGCATTCTTCTATGCTGCCTATTTGGTGTTTGTCAAAAGAAAAAGTGACACAGAGGAGAAAATCGATATTCCATTATTTTTTGGTAAGCCGCCTTTGGGAAGATTTGTGAATTATTCTCATTATTAATTTTTTGTATTTCATTTGAATACAGGATTTGTGGGCCTTTGGAATCTTTTGTTGATGTGGCCAGTATTTTTCATATTGAATTTTACAAAAATCGAAAAATTCGAATTACCAAATCAAAATCAATTTGCCATTTTATTTTTAAATGGCCTAATTGGTACAGTGGTCTCTGAGGCCTTGTGGCTGTGGTAAGTTTTAGTGGAAATTTTTGAAAGAAAGAATTATAGAATATTTAACTTTTGAAGCTATAGCAAAGCATAGATTTTTTGAAAAATATATAGAGAAATATAGAGTCTTTATAGACGAGCTGAAGGGATTCTTTATAAACGAGCTGAAGAGAGTCTTTATAAACGAGTTGAAGGGAGTCTTTATAAACGAGCTGAAGGGATTCTTTATAAACGAGCTGAAGGGAGTCTTTATAGACGAGCTGAAGGGAGTCTTTATAGACGAGCTGAAGGGAGTCTTTATGGACGAGCTGAAGGGAATCTTTATAGACGAGCTGTAGGGAGTCTTTGTAGACGAGCTGAAGTGAGTCTGTATAGAGGAGCTGAAGGGAGTCTTCGTAGAGGAGCTGAAGGGAGTCTTTGTAGATGAGCTGAAGGGAGTCTTTGTAGATGAGTTGAAGGGAGTCTTTGTAGATGAGCTGAAGGGAGTCTTTATAGACGAGCTGAAGGGAATCTTTGTAGACGAGCTGAAGGGAGTCTTTATAGACGAGCTGAAGGGAGTCTTTGTAGACGAGCTGAAGGGAGTCTTTATAGACGAGCTGAAGGGAGTCTTTATAGACGAGCTGAAGGGAGTCTTTGTAGACGAGCTGAAGGGAGTCTTTATAGACGAGCTGAAGGGAGTCTTTATAGACGAGCTGAAGGGAGTCTTTATAGACGAGCTGAAGGGAGTCTTTATAGACGAGCTGAAGGGAGTCTTTATAGACGAGTTGAAGGTAGAGTCTTTCTTTACAACAATTTAAATTTTTCTTTCTCTATTGAAAAACTATTATTAATATTATATTATTTTCATTTTCTTCCAGGGGCTGTTTTTTAACCTCCTCCCTAATCGGGACAATAGCCATGTCCCTGCAAATTCCCCTATCAATATTATTTGATGTCTTCCTCAAAAGAAAACCCTACTCACCGCTATTCTATATTGGCTCTTTGCCAATATTTTTTGCATTAATATTGGTGGCACTCTTGATGCGTAATGATGAATCGGATCCGCTGATGCGTCTATTTAAGGTTATCTATAGAAAATGTTGCAGTTGTAAAAAAC
Source organism: Musca vetustissima (assembly GCF_032173495.1). Lineage (NCBI taxonomy): Eukaryota > Metazoa > Arthropoda > Insecta > Diptera > Muscidae > Musca > Musca vetustissima. Next base: position 11,071 of record NW_026879362.1, read on the forward strand.
CAAATATTGTTAGGTAAGTGAAGATTACTCTCAATTCTAAGTTTTTATTTTCCACTACTAAATATATTTTATTTCTTCCTACAGAATAAATGATGAAGAACAACAAGAATCGCTTATTGGAAGCAATGACTGATCATTTTACTAAGTTCACGATGTCGATTTATACCCCGCGCCCGCCTTTTTCACTTATTTTCAATAAAAAATAAAAACAATACACAAAATTCTTCAATTTGATTGCAAACCTCTCCCCACACACACACACACTCAAATGCCTCCAAACATTTGCTCATTTCTAAAAGAAGAAGTAGAAGAAGAAAAATATGAAGTTCAAAACATTCTTGCACGCATTTAGTTGAAAGGTTATTTTTATTTATTCCCTCTCCTGAATTTCTTTGCTATTAAGATCTCTCCTTTATTTCATTACATGTTACTTCTTTAAATATTCCATTAAATCCTCTATTTTTTTTGTAGACAAAAAAATCCTCTCCCCTCCTCATCATCAGCTTACCACCCCTCTAATTGTACAAAGAAATTGTAAATTATTTGTTTTTTGTTTTTCGTTCTCTTTTAGCTGTTTTTTATATATCGCATAATTAGTAAAAATATACATACTCTCATTATTAATATTATTATATGTTTAATTCATCTACATATATAGATATATATTGTATTTTAGTAGTATTTAAGATATTTTTATTTTATATTTATTAATTATAATTATTATATATACACACACAGGATAACTATAAACTAGGCTTAGTGGAATGTTTTTTTATTTATTACGTACTATTTTTAAGTGTAACTGAATGCATAAATTTACATATTTTATTTATTTTTTTTTTAATTTAGAAAAAAAAACAAAACAAAAAACCCAATAATTTATGCTACAAATATTATACATACATATGTGGTATTTTATGTTAACAACAACAAAAATAAAATAAAACTGGAAACATTATATGAAATAATTTAAATAAAAATAGCATACAAAAAATATTTAAAAGAGGAATGGATTTTTAATATGATCAATGATGAATGAAGACTTTATAGATCGGATGAATGTGGTCTTTATTTAGACGAACTGAAGAAGGAGTCTTTATAGACAAGCTGAGCAGAGTCTTTATGAACGAGCTGAGGAGAATCTTTATGGACGAGCTGAAGGGAGTCTTTATAGACGAGTTGAGGGGAGTCTTTATGGACGAGCTGAAGGGAGTCATTACAGGCGAGCTGAATGGGAGTTTTTTTTTATTTTATTTTTTTTTTTTTTGACGAGATGAGGGGAGTATTTATAGAAGAGCTGAAGGGAGTTTCTATAGACGTACTGAGGGGAGTCTTTATAGACGAGCTTAAGGGGGTCTTTATAGACCAGCTGAAGGGAGTCATTACAGGCGAACTGAATTGGTTTTTTAGATGAGCTGAAGGGAGTCTCTATGGACGGTATAAAGGGAATCTTTGTAGACGAGTCTTTATAGACAATATGTAGGAGATCTGTTTTTATAGACGAGCTGAAGGTGGTCTTTAAAGCCGAGCTGAGTTGAAGGTAGTCTTTATAGACGAGATGAAGGGAGTCTTTATAGACAATATGTATAGGCAATATGTTATAGACAATATGTTTTTATAGACGAGCTGAAGGTGCTCTTTAAAGACGAGCTGAGTTGAAGGGAGTCTCTATAGACGAGATGTAGGAAGCCTGTTTTTATAGACGAGGGGAGTCTTTACAGATGAGAGATGAATGGAGCTGAGGAAGGTTTTTTAGAGACGATCTGTTGGGAGTCTATAGACCAGCTGAAAGTGGTGGATCTTAAAATTTATTTTTCAAAAATTCGCACTTCTGTGATTTTGAACACTATTCTTAAAAAATCGACCCATTAGGACCATACTAAATTATTTTACACTTTTGTTGGGGCCTTGAAAAAAAATTTAGAAAATATATATATATATATATATATATATACAGTGAGTGTAATAAGTATTTTGCCTCGATACAAATTTGACAAAATTCTAATATATATATATATATAAATTCTATATATCTTAGAATCTGACCTCCTTATTGCTATTTTCATTGCATATATTGGTTCCTAGATCAATATTAATGGACCATAAAGTTTTCAAAGTCTGAAAAATGGGGTTCCGCGATAGTTTTTTATTAATAATTTGTTTGTCGGATTTTGGTTTCAATAGTTTTTAGGGTCATGTCCTCGCGATATATTTTGCAAAACCTCCTTTTTATTATTCTAAAGTTATTTGGGATGTTTTGAAGCCGCGACGACTATATCTAATACTCTCATTTTGAGATTAGGACGTGAAATTAACAAATATTAAATGAAAAATTGTTGGAGAATGTATTGAACGTAAATGTGGGCAAATATTCGCGAAAAAATGCCGTGGTTTATTGGAATCGTCGCCAAATCGCTTTTAGTATGTGGTTACCCGCAATGGTAACTATAAAAAGACAAAGTGTGTGTTATATAATGATTTTTTTCAAAAATAATAATAAAAAGCAAAATACTTTTTTGTGATAATCATTTTTGGGTTGGTATAGATTTTGGCCGATAACTTCAAGACCAATAGGTCTTTCGCAGTGCTGGTTTTAGGCGTATATATTAGAATTTTGTCAAATTTGTATCGAGGCAAAATACTTATTACACTCACTGTATATATATATAGAAAACGGATATATTTGATATTTTAACCATACGTCTTTCTGGAGGCCCTAATTATAGATAATTTTATCTTGTGGATATTCATATATCCTGAGATATGGATTAAAAGTGCGTTTAGATTTACGAAATCCACTCGATCTCAAATGTCAATTCCACGTCAAAAATAATACACTGGATTAAGATGACGTATACGCTATTGAATTGACAGTTGAACTCGGGTGGGTTTAGTAGTTTAGTCCAAGTTCCTGAGACACTTGTTTTTCCCCATAATTTTTAAATTGAATTTACTAATAGTACGTTTAAATTGTACCGGATTTCTTAAGGAATAAGGTGATCTGGCCAAACCGTAGGTTCCGTTGATTAACTTCGTCGGATAGGAAGATGTCATTCAAATAACTGTCGACTGGTAACTATTTATCTTCACTGATAATCCCGTCAGATTCAGCTCGACCCATGATTGCTACTCGCAGATCATCCAGTTCATCTTATGGAGCAGCAGAGTCGCTAGGCGCCGTTGTAGGTTTCTGGGCTATATGTTTCGAGACAGCGGGTTTGACTTTCACCATACCCTCACCGCTCTTAGCAGGTTTCTCCATCGACACTACCGATGCGAACGAAGCCGAACGTTTTGCAACTGACGACTGCGTGGGTCTCTTGGCAGCAGGTTGTTGCTCGTCCGAGGACCTCATTCTCTTCACAGCTGTGATAGATTCGGTTCCCGGGGTCACAATTGCCGCAGAGATAGGCCCAGCCGACGCAGGCACCTGCTTCGCGCTCGTTACCTTTGGAGCATCCATCAACAACTGCCCAATTGTCACAACCTTGGATATCAGTTTCGACATTTCCAGAGGGAGGTTGTGCCTTATCAGTCTTCTTGGAGGCCTTTTTACGGACTCTCCGTCGGGCTGACTTCGACAGTCCGTCTTCGTGGATGCTGGTGTCTTAGGCGTCTCAGTACTCAGTTGTCCCTTGGGGGGTACTGAGTGCTTAGACGTTTCAGCCAAGAGCTTCCTGGATGTGCTAGGACCTTCAACAGTTTTGTCCTCTTTTTCCATATTTTGAACAATTTATTTAAACAATTAATTTAAAATCAACTGATTACATTTGATTACCTACACCTCTAACTTCCCATCTCTGCCAACACTGTCAACACTCTCTTGCTATTTCTTTCTCTGTGAGACACAAGAAAAGAGAGAGGTAGAATAAAATAATCACATTTTTCTTGTTGTGATTTTTATAACAATTACGTGTCCCAACACAATGGAATACCCACCAGTTCATAGCTAGCCGAACTGTTCTAACTCATTGTGGAATAAGGGAAGGAAAACCATAACAGCACGCGAAGACTGTTATCTGTACGAATGACAGATAAATGGGGGGAAAACGCTGCTCTGTTAAAACAACGACGTCGCCGTCGTCATCTACATGCCCAGTCATCACTAGAGGCTAAGGTTTTCCTTTTGGAAGCAAACAAAACATTCGTTAGTTGATACTGGACTTGAAAAGTTATTGCGCGCCGGACGTACAAAACCGTATTGAAAACAAGAACCTGAACAAAACCAACAGTAACAACAACAATGAAATTGTTTTTGTGTTTGTGCCTGGTGGCCGCCGTGGCTACCACCATTGTTAATGCTGATGATAGCAAAGGACCCAAAGTAACCGAAAAGGTAAGCTCAGAGCAAAAATCAAAATGGGGTTCTTGTGCTTAGGGGAACAAAGAAGTTGAAAGAAGAAATTGAAAAATTAATAAACTATTAAAAAGTGATGTTTCTGCAGCTACGTTCTTGTGCTTCTTCTTCTTCTTCCCTTTGCCAATTTCTGTGTTCTCTTCATAATTTTTATTTTGCATATTATAAATTATTATTTTGGCAAATGTTCTAATAACAACAAAATTGTGTGTATGTATATATGTTTTTCGTTCCATTGTTTGTGCTGATGATGACGATTATGGACTTGCTGATGCCTGCCCTGCCTTCTCTGCATAGGTTTACTTTGACATAACCATTGGCAACGAACCGGCCGGCCGCATTGAAATTGGCTTGTTTGGCAAAACCGTACCCAAAACCGTTGAGAACTTCAAACAATTGGCCGACAAACCCGCTGGCGAAGGGTAAGTTGATTGTCCTTTTGGCAATAATGAAGTTTTTCTTTCTTTTATGCGACTTTAGGAATGAAACAAAAGGGTGAAATCACAAAAGTCATCATCAAAAGAATAGAAGTAGTAAAGAAAGTAGACGATGATGGTTGACATATTAATTATGGCAAAAACAAAATTGCTGACTTGTGTGTGTGTTCGTCTGTTTGTGTTGCTGTTTTTTTAGGTTAGGTTTAATTAAGTCTCAAGCTTTTGTGTTTGCTGCTGCTGTTGTTGTAGTTGTTTCTTTTGTCGTTGCTTGCCTGGCCTGGCATGCACTGCAAGATTCTGATTCTAGATTGTGAAGATAATAACAACAACAGCAAAGTAGTACAGTGGCGGGTAATGTTATAGCAAGACAAATCATGATGAGTCCATTGACTGTTGTTGGATGGAGTGTTTTGTGTATGGATGGGTTGGTTATCAGAAGAAAAGAAACATTAGAACCGCTTGGCAGTGATATAAAATTTGTTATTAATTGATTAAATGTAATTTTTTAAGGTTTTGAATTGTAGGGCCCGGAATCGGTTATGTTATCAAATATATTTTTTCTTAAATAAAATAAATACATTTTCGTGAGGTTTGAACATGCATAGTTCCGTTGAGACATTTGTATTTCCAATGTCTTTTAGGCTTTATAGACCAGCTGAAGATGATCCCTTTATAGACTAAAGTGAACCTCGAGTGAAGCGCTGAATTTTTTAAAAGATCTACACATCCGATGGAATATTAAAACATATTTTAAAAATATTATTTTTATTTATTCTTTCAATAATAATGAAGCCTTAACGGCCAATGATATACGCCTGAGAATAATTCAATATCAATAAAAATTGCAAAATATATATTTACAAAAGGTGAATAATGAACCGAAATACTTGCTTGATGCTTGCTTCAAAACGTTTTTTTTTTTAATAATCCCTCGTTTTCGGTGGACCTTCAAAAATTAAACCAGTATAGGGATCGGTGACGGATATACTTTTCTCTTGCGGAAATCCATTCATCCTAAGTTATGATCCCCCCCCCCCCCCCCACCATTGCTCCGTCGAGACCCCCCATTTCTTCAATGCATTTTAGTCTTTATAGACCGTCTGAAAGTGGTCCTTTTATAAACAAAAGCATGAAATTACGTTTACAAAATTAAAAACCTGGATTGTTTTAAATGTCCCACATATGAAGCTCTTTTGGGAAAAAACACTTAAAGGCCTTTTGGCTTAGGAAATCAAATTTAGGCGCTCCACGCTCCACATATTACCATGCTGGAAATAGTAAAACAGCTGATTAAAACAAAATACTCTCCGAACTTTCATGGCCCATATTTCGGGAAGTATACATTTCCCCCACATAACATGTATATCACTGTAATTAACTCAAAGAGGACTAAAAATTATCCTAGTAGAGCCCCTAAACTTGACTTGTTCCCACCTTTTTAAATAAATCCTCGCTTTCGTGGGACCTTAAAAAATTTGTAAAAAAAATAATAACCGCTTCCGGAGGTACTTTACAAAATATGTTTTTAATAAATTATCTCTTCTGATAAGACTTAACGACTATGTTTGAGAAATCTACACTTCTATGTGGTCCTTAAACATTTTTTTGAGATAATTACACATTTGATGTGACATTAAAAAATTCACAATATTCTGTTCGAAAGCAGTTCTGTTGGATCCTTGCCAATATCTATGTTAAAGTCTTGATTACAAAAATGTAACTATTATACCCTACACAACTATGTTGTTTGGTAATTATTGTTAAAAATTTTGGGAATGAAATGGTCTGTTTTTCTAACAGCTCTAGAGGTAACAATAATATAACCCGAACATGACGAAATTTTACAAGGAGATATGTATCAGACCAAGGAACAAGTGTGGTCCTTATCGTTCCGTTTATGGTCAACAACGTAGCCTATAATTTTCGATGATGATCAGATGATATTTTCGAATGATATGGACCGAATACTTTATTTATATACTGAACATCACAAAATATGCATGGAAAGGCGATCTGACAAACTAATTTGAATGACTGTCTTGAAATTAAATGTGTAAAATAACAAAATGTCAATAATATGGGCAAATTATTACTTCCAGAAATAAAGATTCGGAAAATATGCCGCAGAGTAGCTTTTGCGGTAAGCAAAATATTATCCAGACTTGGAATATTGAGCGTATCATATGGTCGGTCCTGTCTGACCCTTATATAAACGTTCTCCTATATATATTTTATATATTTGAATATAATAGTTTTTGTGGGTGGGGGACCCTCAGTTGGGGATTTAAAACTCTTCAATGAGCACCCTTCCTATATTTGTATCAATCGGACAAATATAGGGAGTTGTGAGCTATATCTAAATCTGAACCGATTTTCTCCAATTTCAATAGGGTTCGTCCTTGGGCCAATTAAGTGACATGTGCCAAAATTCATCCAAATAGGATTATAAATGCGACCTTTGTTCACAAAAATACATGGACGGACATGCATAAATCGACTCAGAAAGTGATTCTATGCATATTCTCAAAAGGAAACATATGCACAAAGACATAATATCCTGTACCACAGTGTTATGTGAAGGGTATAAAAAATACATTAGAAGCATTAATAAAAATGACTTGATCTCTTTTTCAAATAATGAATTTCTTGTTCTTGTGATAAAAAAAACGTTTTGAAGACTGTCAAAAATGCAAGCATGTTTCTATATTATTTTCGAAGAATTGGTTTAGGTATTCCTTAGATATTGTGTTATTAAAAATATTTTTTTAATGCCTAGCAGTGTCATAACCTCGTGTTCAAATATCTTATCTGCCACGAAAAATAATTTAATTCCTAGATTTTGTCTACATCTTAGAAAAATATAATTTTCAATACCCAGAAAAACATAAATCCTTATCAACAAAAACCCAAAACATAGCATATAATGTAATGAAAGTGATGAACAACAACACGCATGTACATTTGAATACTACTATATACAAACTAATATACATACAGATGTGGCACTTCTTTAATGAAATTGTCAATAGCACTAAAAATTAGGTCACACACAACATCTCTTATCGTTAATATACGAGAGCTATATGCGGCTGCAACAACCAAAAACCACAATCAGTGGTACCCAATAGCCTATTTCAAGAAGATGATATATACTATCAACATTATTTGTTGCATTTAAAATAGTTTTCAATTTCTTTATTAAAATGCAAGAAAAAAACCCTTGTAGTATTCATGTGCAAGTTTATGGTTGTTTATATTAGAATGTTAAGGTCCGACGACGGCCATTATATATTTTTAAAATTTGACAATTTTTGTTTATTTTGTATTTGAATGGCAGAAGTGTCAGTGGTGGCAAGGTGGCTGCAAATTGTGTCCATATACAAACCTCTACTACACATGTATAAAATGTGTGTGAATGAATTGTACTAACCCATGTGGCCAAAAATTTAATGAAGACAAGAAATATGAAACAAAAACTAGAGCTATGGAATATAACTGAAAATTGAAGAATTCTTATTTCTAGTTATTTCAGGCATCTTGCATTGGAAAGTTCCTATTAGGTTAACTGAGGACCGACCAATACATTCTTCAAAACGAATGAATGTTTCGTATGCTGTAGACTAGCGTTTCTAAAATGTATCTTTTCTTAATGAAAACAAACAGAACGCTTTAAAACAATGCCGAAATTGTTATCTTTTATTCATGTATCTTCATCTTTTCTATTTTTTTCGATTGGGGCTAATGAAAACCTGTTTTTCAAAATTTCGCAAATTATTTGAATATACCGCTTCTATTATTATGTTTTATGCTAATGAACTTTTTGGCTGTCTATCAAGATAAATTGTAGAAAATTAAATAGTTTTAAGTTTGATAATTAAAATAGACTTTAAATCGACCTAAATTTAGAAAAAAACGAATGGTGTAGATAGGACAAAAATACGACCGAGGGAGAAAGTTGAAATTATGTTTATTGACATGAAAAATATTCAGAAAAAACGTTTGGCACTATAAACTATAAGGGTGCTATCCCAAAGTTTGGTTCCTGTTACAACCTTTAAAAAATATGTTTTAATCCGACCCTTTCAAAAGTATGTTTAAAAAATCCTTTCTTTATAGAAACCAAGATTCTATTGGCCCTTGACTTGAAAAAATATTCTTTAAAAAATCCAAGCCTTGGTTAGGCCTGGAAAAAATATTCTTTAAAACATCCTAGCCTTGTATAGGCCTGGAAAAATATTATTTAAAAATCGACGCCTTTCGTAGGCCCTGAAAAAATATTCCTTAAAAAATCCAAGCCTTGGTTAGGCCTGGAAAAAATATTCTTTTAAACATCCTAGCCTTGTATAGGCCTGAAAAATATTATTTAAAAACCACGCCTTTGGCAGGTCTTAACAAATATATTATTTAAAAAATCCACAACTTTGGTAGGCCGTAAAAAATATTCTTTAAAAATCCACGCCTTTCGTAGGATTTGAAAAAAAATATTCTTTAGAAATCCAAGCCTTTGGCAGGACTTAACAAATATATTATTTAAAAAAACCACAACTTTGGTAGGCCGTAAAAAATATTCTTTAAAAATCTACGCCTTTGGTAGACCCTGAAAAAATAATCTTTTTTAAAAATGTCATATATTTAGTAGGCCTTGAAATTTTCTTTAAAAAATCCACCACTTTGGAACGCCAAAAAAATGTTCTGTAGTTGTCTTTGAAAAATATAAAGGTCATTATGCTTTTTCGAGGACATTTCCAGGTCTTCCTTAAAATACCTGTTATTTTATTGAAAATACCTATTGGTTTTTATGAGAAGATATCAGGGTCTTTCAGATCATTTATTAGCTTACCTTTTAGCCTAACGTTCTATGGCAATATATTTTTCCCTATCTTTTCTTCCACTTTGAGTGTTGTGACTTATTTCCTTGTTAGAAATCATAAATCACATTTCTCTACAATGTGTCCAAACAACACATTTAATTCAATTTAGACAAATTGCAACGAATCCTCACCACCTCTTTTGTATTTCAATCAACAATTAATTGATACAAATAACAACAAAGTAGCAACAAATAATCTAATTCCAAATTTTTTATTCTCTCTCTTTTTTAGCTATGCTGGCAGCAAATTCCATCGTGTCATCAAAGATTTCATGATCCAAGGTGGTGATTTCACCCGCGGTGATGGTACCGGTGGCCGTTCCATCTATGGTGAACGTTTCGAAGATGAAAACTTCAAGCTAAAGCATTATGGTGCTGGTTGGTTGTCCATGGCCAATGCTGGCAAAGATACCAATGGCTCGCAGTTCTTCATTACCACCAAACAAACTTCCTGGTTGGATGGTCGTCATGTTGTCTTTGGCAAAGTGTTGTCGGGCATGAGTGTTGTACGCAAGATTGAAAACACCGCCACCGATGGTCGTGATCGTCCCGTTAAGGATGTCGTCATTGCCAAGAGTGGTTCATTGCCAGTTGCTGAACCCTTCTCTGTATCGAAGTCTGATGCTACCGATTAAATAGTAGATGTGTTGTGAGATCAACTTCCGAAGTGTGTCTCCGTATTGTAATAAGTTTTCCTTATTTAAGATATATTTTTTTTTTGTGGAAGAGAAGCAATTTTTTTATTTGTTATAATAACAGAGAAAAAAATATTTAAAGAAGAAATAAAATTTATTGTAGATTTTAACAGAAATGCAAATGAGATATCTATGTTAGGTTAACAATCAAACACACACAAAACAAAGAAACGAAAAAAACAGAGTTTATTAAAACAAAGTTGTTGCATTTAATTCTCATCATAGATTTAATAAAGAAACCCAGAGAATATTAGAGGATAATTTTATTATCTTTCTCCAACTCTAAAAAGAAAAACAAAAAAGATGTTCATTGTAAAGGCTAAATAAAAATTGATCTTTTGTGAATCTAAATAAAAATAAAATACAAAAACTATAAACCAAAAAATCCAATTTTTGAAGTATTTATTTACGAAACAAAGAAAAATCCAACTTGTCTCTTGTACAAAATACCTTATCAAGACATTGAAAACATATGTCATCTAAGCCTTGAAAAAATATTCTTTAAAAAATCTTAAAAAAATTTTAAAAATCCACGCCATGAAAATATTGTTAAAAAGTCTTTACCTTTGAAAAAATACTTTTTAAGAAAAATATTCGACTTTGGAGGCCCTTGAAAAATATTTTTAAAAAAATCCATGAAAAAAATATTTTTTTAAGAAACTCTGCACCTTTGATAGGCTTTGAAAGAATTTTTTTTTTTTGAAGAAATCTAAGCCTTTGATAGGCCTTGATGAAATATTTTTTTTAAGAAATCAAAAATATTCTTTAGAAAATTTAAGCCTTTGGTATGCCCTGGAAAATATTTTTTAAAAAATCTTTGAAAAAATATTTTCATTTTTAAATTCTGCACCTTTAGTAGGCTTTGTAAAAATATATGTATATCAGGAAATCTAAACCCTTAATAGGCTTTAATAACATTCTTTAGGGCATCTACGCCTTTGGAGGACCTCGAAAAATATTTTTTAAAAAATCCTTATTTTTTTTTTAAATTGCAACTTTAATACTCTTGTAAAAATAATGAAAAAATTAAAAATATTCTTTAAAAATCTACGCATTTTGTAGAGATTGACAAATATGTATGTAGTTATATATATTTTTTTAAATCCAAGCCTTTGGAAAGCCATGAAAAATATATATATTTTTTTAATTTACGCCTTTTGCATGTCTTGTAAAAATAGTTGTTAAAAAGTTCTCGAAGATCAGAGCTTTTGATTAATTTTTTTTTTTTTTTTGCATTTAGCAAATCCCATAACTTTGCGAACATTATGACCTTTAATTGAACTTATATTACAAGACCAAAGCCGACCAAACAGAGAACGAACGAACCCACATCTTTATCTTTTTTTTTTTTTTTGATCTCAAAACCGCTACCAACGGGTTATTAGCATGTCCGATTAACTTCTGGCTTGGCTTTTTTTGTTTACTTTGTCATCTTTGCTCAAACAATTCGAATGTTGGTGGCTAGTTGTCGCTTGTTTGCCTGCTTGCTTAACTGTTTAGCGATTTTTTCCGAAATAGAACTGCTGGCTGCTAATCGATCGTGATGAGAATTTCATATTGGCACAGATTGGTAAACAAAAAAATGAAATAAATGGAGTCAAAAGAGACGTAGGTTAAGACAATATTGAGTGGTTGTTGTTTTTGTATGGACTATAATTAAATTGAAAGTTGTAGTGAAGTGGGATACCATCTATCCAGAATTTTCCACAAAAACGTTTTGTAGATGAAAGTTTAACCTTTCACTTTTGATTGATTCGAACTCTTATAAGAACATCAATATTGAAATAAATCATTATTGGAAATTTATTTGAAAACAATTAGAAGACCCTTGTTCCTAGTTGAAGATGTGCTGGTAATGTGGAGCTAGACTGCTAGCACCTACGGCTTTTTCACATTTATTTTGTATTTTTCGAAAATGTATACGTTGTCTGTATGAGAATTTGTTTTTGCAAAAATTTACATTTCATGGACAAATGGACTACATCAAATTACAGTAGAGTCAGCAAAATCAAAAATCCATTATAAGTAATAGTAATACCCAAAATAAACAACAATTTGGGTATATAAACACCGAAGAATGCAATTATAAATGTACTTCTAAGCTTTAGTACAATGAATGCAATCTAAATTAGATTTAGATTATCTTATTCCACATATATTTTTGATGAAGATCCCTTGGCAATTTAGATTCTCTCACAATCCATAATTTGTAAATTAGTGTTATTTACTATTTTAGCGCCTAAAAATATGCTACATATATTTCACAAATTCAATTAACATTTTGTGGCCACATCATAATTACCACCATAGACAAAAAAGTTCATCACGATTTTTACTGCTATGGCAAATGACTTGGGATGTTCACAATTAGCCTTTGGCATTAGGGAAAGTAAAGATGATGGGTTTATTACCAAAAAACACAAAATCATGATTGAAAGTCATCGATAAGAGCAGAAAGTAACAATGGTCACTACTCTTTTATTAGAAAGGGGGTTGAGCCCAATTGGCATTTGAATTTTAAGTGGATTAAAAAATATCATGGTAGCTATTTGTAATGATTGATTACGTGACTATTGAAATGAAAATAATTTTTAACAATCCATCCAAGGAGTGAATTTTTTAAAAAATATTTTCTATGTCGACGTTGGAAAAAAATTATTATTTAAGAAATCCACGCCTTCTGTGCCTTGAAAAAATGTTCTTTAAAAAATCCACGCCAGGAAATATTTTTTCGGTTTTTGTCGACGTTGAACAAAAATATCCTTTAAAAAATCCACTTTTGTAGGCCTTCCACAGAAAAAAGAATACCTGCAGCACTTGCACATGAAGAAGAATGCCTACAGTTTTCCTCTAGGAAGAAGATAACCTCCAGCTCTCCCATAACAATAAATTACCTCCAGCTTTCCTATAGGAAGAAAATTACATGCAGCTCTCCTATAGGAAGAATAAAACCTGCAGCTCGTCCACAGGAAGAAAAATACATGAAGTTTTTCCACAGGAAGAAGACTGCTGCAGTTCTTCCACAGGAAAAGGAACTCCTGCAGCTCTTCCACAGGAAGAATATTACCTCCAGCTTTCCTATAGGAAGACACAAGCAGCTATCCTATAGGACGAAGAATACCTCCAGGTCTTCCTTAGGAAGAAGAATAGATGCAGCTCCTCTACAGGAATACCTCCAGCTTAACAATAGGAAGAAAATTACATGCAGCTCTCCTATAGGAAGAAGAATTCCTCCAGGTCTTCCATAGGAAGAAAAATACCAGCAGCTCTTCCATAGAAAGAAGAAGACCTCCAGCTCTTCCACAGAAGAATAATACCTGCAGAACTATCGCAAGAAATATTGCTACAATTCCTTTAAAAATCCACGCATTGGTTAGGCCTTTAAAAAATCCACGTCTTGGTTAGGCCTTTAAAAAATCCACGTCTTGGTTAGGCCTTTAAAAAATCCACGCCTTGGTTAGGCCTTCTTTAAAAAAGAATATCCTGGATAAAATATTCTTTAAAAAATCCACGACTTGGATAGGCCTGGATAAAATATTCTTTAAAAAATCCACGCCTTGGATAGGCCTGGATAAAATATTCTTTAAAAAATCCACGCCTTGGATAGGCCTGGATAAAATATTCTTTAAAAAATCCACGCCTTGGATAGGCCTGGATAAAATATTCTTTAAAAAATCCACGCCTTGGATAGGCCTGGATAAAATATTCTTTAAAAAATCCACGCCTTGGATAGGCCTGGATAAAATATTCTTTAAAAAATCCACGCCTTGGATAGGCCTGGATAAAATATTCTTTAAAAAATCCACGCCTTGGTTAGGCCTGGAAAAATATTCTTTAAAAAAATCCCCCCTTATAAAAGTAAAGTCTAAATTTTACGTCTCATTTTCCTCATTAAAAAATATCTGTAAGAGGATCTTCCTCATATACAAAAGTTTTCATTTTGCATTTTTCCTACTCAGCATATTTAAAAACAAAAACATTACAACAATTTTGCAATTAATCCACAAATGTGTATGTGTGTGTGTGAGTATGAGTACATGAAATTCTACAAAACAAACGATTCCATGCTCACCATCATGTTCCGGCTTTTGTGCTTCTTCCCACAAACCGCAAGATACTTGCACAATATCCCGCCGCTGAAGACATATCCCCACCACCTCCTCCAATCGCTCCCTATCCCCTCATTGCCATCAAACACTATTCCTCTTGAAGCCCCAAGAAAACACACAAAAAGCAGAACTATTCTATAAACACAGAACTTGAGTCTGGCAGCCACAGCAGAATTTGATATGGGGGAGACGAGAATTGAGAATTTGTTTTTTATTATTTTTTTGTGCGAGTGACTATTCACTCGCTCGTCAAACAACAACCGCAGCTGCCCGGGATGGACTCCAGAACAATGGAAATGTTCTGAATGAAATCAGTATAGAATGCGAATTCAAAAGTGTAACAACAAGTGGAAATTGGAATAAACAAAAAAATAAATTATGATAACAATTTTGAAATAAAATTTTGAAAAAAAGAAGAGCAAACAGAGGAAATATTAGATCATACAAAATATTAAGTGGAACGAATAATTATTCAAAAAATTGTTGAGAGATCACAATTTGTATAAACCAAAACTGATCGTGTTCAGCGAAGTGTTCCGAACTAATAAACATAAAAATCTGAGAGCAAAACTGCAGTAACGTGCAACAAGTAGCACATCAAAAAACAACAACAACAAAAACATTCACAAAAAAATTGTTCTGCAATTAATCCAAAAGATAAACTACATCTGGTCCCCCCACCGAAGACATCCGCAACAACATGCAACAACGTGACTCCAAATTGGTTAGTTTCTTGAAATTTCCAAATAATTAAAAATAAAATATTCCAAATAAAACAACAATTACAATTAATTTGAAAAAAATTACAACAACAATACCAACACGAAATGTTGACACAAATCATGGCCACAGTAGTGGTGGTTCAAATTTTCTTCCGAGATAAGACTAAGGCCGGACTAAACTAACTAACCCAGAGGCCAGGCCAGCATTCGACAGAGATTATTTCGAATCGTCAGAAGAAAAAAAAACTCAGCACAACACAACATGATGTGTCCCAATCATGCCTTGGTTTCGGGCTTTTTGTTTATGTTCCGGTGACATTTTGGGTCAAGGCGCCAGCCGCAGCATCGTAAATTAGTTTCAATGTTATTTCCCACGTATTGATTTGTAATTGATTAAAAATTAATGACAACAACAACAATTCGAGAATGACCTTCGGAAGAGTTGGGAAGCGCAACAACCTTCAGAGGCCTTGGAATGTAAAAAAAAAAAATAATTTCAATGACAGATTTTAATAGTGGTAGGAGGAGGTGCGCAAACAAATTTAAGGGGCCACTGAAGGCGTGGATTTTTTAAAGAATATTTTTTTCGAGGTCTATACAAGGCGTGGATTTTTTAAAGAATATTTTTTCGAGGTCTATACAAGGCGTGGATTTTTTAAAGAATATTTTTTCGAGGTCTATACAAGGCGTGGATTTTTTAAAGAATATTTTTTCGAGGTCTATACAAGGCGTGGATTTTTTAAAGAATATTTTTTCGAGGTCTATACAAGGCGTGGATTTTTTAAAGAATATTTTTTCGAGGTCTATCCAGGCCTAACCAAGGCGTGGATTTTTTAAAGAACATTTTTTCGAGGTCTATCCAGGCCTAACCAAGGCTTGGATTTTTTTAAAGAATATTTTTCGCTTGGATAGACAAGCCTAACCAAGGCGTGGATTTTTTAAAGAATATTTTTTCGAGGTCTATACAAGGCGTGGATTTTTTAAAGAATATTTTTTCGAGGTCTATCCAGGCCTAACCAAGGCGTGGATTTTTTTAAAGAATATTTTTCGAGGTCTATCCAAGCCTAACCAAGGCGTGGATTTTTTAAAGAATATTTTTTCGAGGTCTATCCAGGCCTTACCAAGGCGTGGATTTTTTAAAGAATATTTTTTCGAGGTCTATCCAGGCCTTACCAAGGCGTGGATTTTTTAAAGAATATTTTTTCGGGGTCTATCCAGGCCTAACCAAGGCGTGGATTTTTTAAAGAATATTTTTTCGAGGTCTATCCAGGCCTTACCAAGGCGTGGATTTTTTAAAGAATATTTTTTCGGGGTCTATCCAGGCCTAACCAAGGCGTGGATTTTTTAAAGAATATTTTTTCGGGGTCTATCCAGGCCTAACCAAGGCGTGGATTTTTTAAAGAATATTTTTTCGAGGTCTATCCAGGCCTTACCAAGGCGTGGATTTTTTAAAGAAGGCCTAACCATGATATTTATTTCGTATATTTTCAGGTCTTTAGTCATTTTATAAAATGGCTAAAAATATTCATTATCCTGACCATTGTGACTGGACAAAATCCGGCAGATGCAGCCAAAATCTTAGGCATCTTTCCACATGCCAGTGAAAGTCATTTTGTGGTAATGAGGACATTTATGATGGAATTGGCTAGACGGGAACACAATGTCACAATTTTTACCAGTCATCGATTGGATGATCGCCTGGACAATCTAAGGGAAATTGTGGTCGAACCGGAATTTCCATTTTGGCAGGAGGGTATGCAGAAAAGCACAAACATTTTTTTACGAAATATTATTAAATTTCTATTTTGCAGTTCAAAAACAATCCGGTGCCAAAGATCTGCAAGAACTCAGCAAATTCGGCGAGGAGAAGCTTAATAAATATTTAGCCCAAGCTGGCCACTTACTAATGGATTATTTCCTATCCAATTATCAAGTAAAGGATATTCTAGATATGCCTCCCGAACATTTCGATTATGATTTGATAATTGTGGATTTATTCTATACGGAAGCTTTGTTGGCATTGGGTTATTACTTCCGAACACCTGTAGTCGGTATTGTTAGTACAGATTTTGCAAATTATATGGAACGGGTTCAGGAGATAATGGTACCGGCGGCATGTTTACCCTATGATTTGGAAAATTATGATACCAGTATTGGATTTTGGCAAAGATTGACGAATATTAAGCAGTGCAAGCGGCAGCGAGAGGCATTCATTTCGGAACATTATGCCAGACAGGAGAAGATTATGCAGAAATATTTGCCTAAAATTCAAGGTATGGAGGAGAAAATGGGAATATAATCTAAAATCGTTGGGCGCCACTCAGTCTTGTTGTATAAATGAGAGGAATATTTAAAAAAATCTTATACATGAAAATTTTTTTTTTTCAAGGCCTACCCGAGGCGTAGATTGTTTAAAAATATTTGGATTTAAAAAAATTCAAGGCGTGGATTTTTTTTAAATATTTTTTCAAGTTGTGGATTTTTTTTTTAAATATTTCTTAAGGCGTGGATTTTTTAAAAATATTTTTTCATGTCGGCGTTTTTTTAAAAATATTTTTTCAAGTCGTGCATTTTTTTAAATACATTTTTTAAGGCGTGGATTTTTTAAAAAAAATATTTTTTCAAGCCGTAGATTTTTTTAAAAATATTTTTTCAAGGCGTGGATTTTTTTAAAAAAAAAAATTTTTTCAAGTCGTGGATTTTTTTAAAATATTTTTTCAAGCCGTAGATTTTTTTAAAAATATTTTTTCAAGGCGTGGATTTTTTTAAAAAAAATATTTTTTCAAGTCGTGGATTTTTTTAAAATATTTTTTCAAGTCGTGGATTTTTTTAAAATATTTTTTCAAGTGTTTCTATAAACGTAGAATTTTTTTAAAATATTTTTGGATTTTTTTAAATTTTGTTTCAATGATTTCCATATGTTGGGCGCCATTTCGGGAACAATTCAATTTTTTTACACCAAATCAAATCAATTGTAACATGCATCCCTCTCTTCTCCCCTCTAGGTCCCGTACCCTCTATCGTTGAACTTCAAGCCAATCTGGCCCTGCTGTTGGTTAACGACTACTACCCCTTGGCAATACCCAAACCTTTGATACCAAACATAATACCTGTTGGAGGATTACAAATTCGTGCACCACGAGAATTACCCTGGCATATCAGACGTTTCTTGGACGAAGCTCGTTCTGGGGTAGTCTACATAAATTTAGGAGACGAACAGCTTTGCAAAGAAATTCCCAAGGAAAGGCTTGAAGTCCTAATGCACGTCTTTAGTAAACGAGAGGAACGTTTCCTATGGACTTGTCATGACCTACAGAAGCTTGAAGGCCTTCCGAAGAATGTAATGTTGAATCACTTGGTGCCACAGACAGATATTTTGGCCCATCCCCATATTAAACTGTTCATAATGAATGGTGATTTAATGGCTCTGCAGGAGGCCATTATTCGCCATGTTCCGATTGTGGGTATTCCACTGTTCGACAATGAATTGGAAAATGTCCAGACCGCGGTGAAGTTACAATTCGGTTTACGAATTGATTATGGCAATTTTTCGGAGGTCTCCCTGAATTGGGCTTTGGACACAATGGCCAATAAGGAATTCTATGTGTTGAATATCAGAGATATATCGAAAATATATCGTGATCGGCCATTGGGTGGTCTGGCGAGTGCCCTATTTTGGTTGGATTATATTCTGCGTTATGGCAGTCTGCCGCTGAAGACCCAGGGCATCGGAATGCCTTTGGATGAGCTGCATTTAAGCGATTTAATTTTATATAATTTCTTACTGCTGATACTTATTTTGCCCTGCCTAGCGGGATTATACTTTTTGGGAATGTTTCTGTGGAGGAAACGTCAAACGGAGAAAATGTTTTCAAAACTAAATTAGTTTTTTAAGAATAATTTTTAAGAACGAATAAAAAAAACTGTTATTTTTTTAAGAAAAGGAAAAGGGGTGTTTTTCAATATGAGTCTGGATTTAAAAGAAATATTTTCAAAAAGGCTTTGGACTTAAAAAAAATTACAAGGATTTTCAAGGAGCTTCATAGTCGTGTTTTTATAACAATATTTTTTCAAGGGCTAACATTGGTGTGGATTTAAAAAAATCGTTTTTCAAGGTCCATCATAGGCGTGCATTTTTTAATAATATTTTTTTGAGGCTCCAAATAGGCGTGGATGTTTTAAAAATATTTTTTAAGGGTAAAAAATCCACACTTGCAATTTTTTTATTTTAAACAAAATTCGCGCTTGGAGAATGGCTCTTAAAAAGTATTATTTAAAACGACACGTCTTTGGTAGTCTTCGAAAAAGTATTTTATTAAAAATCCAAACCTTTTTCATTTATTTTTCCATAGATTTGTTACAATTTTAATTTATTTCTTCACAAAACTCCCAATTCCCAACATTTGCTTACATTACGTTACGTCTACGTTACGTTGCACACCACCACTTGCACATTCGCCACTAATCACAACAAGTTGTTGATACAACATTCGCATCTGGCAATGCCATTGAATACCATATTTTGTTGTCAACCATATGACTGACTTTTATTCCTATCCATCAACCCTTGTGCGAGAAAGACGACGAATTTTTGCTGTTTTCCTTTTGGTCCCACGGAAAAAGAATAGAGACCCCACATATTTTGGAGCCACCGATCCACAGCAGAGCACAGGTATTTCTTTACAATTGACCATAACAACAAATAGCAGTGCATCCATTTTTGGGACACTGGAAGTGACATTTCTTCCATCGCTCTCTCATATGGACATTGTTTTGCTTATACAACTTTAGGGAGAGGGCGACGGCGACTACGATAATGGCAACAACCGAGGAATATGAGGAGACGGTGCCAATGAATGGCGTTGTGTCCCTGTACACATGTAAAAGATGCAACAAGGTGGGTACAGTGTCCAAAATATAATCCCCCTATGTTATGGCTAATTAATTGTCTGTTTTCTTCTTGGGTGCTTTTCAGATATTCCCCTGCAAGCGGGATCAACTTCTACACAAAAAAGAAGTCCATTCACAAACCAAGTCTTCGTACGAATGCAAAATGTGCCAGAAGTATTTCTGCAACAGCGGCAATTTGGAGCGACACATGAAGGTGCACAACGATGTGCGCCCCTTCGTCTGCCGCATCTGTGGGAAGGCCTTTGCCCAGTCTGTGAATTTAAATCGCCACTATTCCGTGCATAATGGCGAACGACCATATCAGTGTTCATTTTGTACAAAATCATTTACCCAGCAATCCAATATGCAGCGCCATCAGCTGACCCATACGGGTGAGAAACCATTCCGTTGCAAACGTTGCGGCCGCTACTTCTCGCAGCGTGTCAACCTTAAGAAACACATCATGGGCCACTTGAATACGAAACCCTATTCGTGTCGGATTTGTGAGAAGTCGTTCATACAGCTGGGAAATTTCAAGAAACATTTGCATTCACATGTCAAGGAGGGTCTGGAGATAGATATGAAGGCCACCATTGAGGAGGCCCAGGCCATAGCCAAACAAAATCTAGAATTAGCTGATGAACAGCCAGTGTATGTAGTATTCAATTTTTACTGAATTATTTGAAATAACTTCTTTTACTCTCCCATTTCGGGTTTCTTAGGGGTTTTGAGTGTGCCGTCTGTCGTTCGGTCTTCAATAATTTCACCGATTTCGAAATGCACGAAGGCGAGTGCAATGATAATGCCCAAACGGCCTTGGAACAAAAGTATACCCCAGAACAGATACATGAGGTGATTGTGGAAGAAACGCAGGAACATGTCGATGATCATATGTTGCCGATTGAGACTGGCGCCAGCTTGGGAACATATGCTCCATTGAAATTCAGTGTATCCCAATTGGATACCCACGAGATAATTATTGAGACCAGTCGATAAAAAGTAAACAAACAATCACACCAGCAACAACAACAACACAAACACACAGACAGGAGACATATACTAAAGTACGTAACCCACACATGCAAACATACGTATATACGATGATGTTGATGATGATAAGGAGAACAGGTTTGGGAGCCAAGCCAAAGAGGCGCGCAAAAAATACGAAAATTTTTTGTCGTCTTTGTAATTTTTTTTCTTGTTTAGTTCAAATAATTTTAAAATTTAAAGTAATAATTCAAAATAAAAATAATGAATAAATAATAATAAAAACATACAATGAAGAAAAATTATTCATTAAAAATAAAAATAATTAAATACGAAAGTTTTTATAACTTTTTTAAGACAGAAGATAAATAGCAGATGAGGTGGTCTGCAGAAATTTAATATACAAAATTTAAATAAAAATATTTTTTTTGAAGACCAACATGGACGTAGACTAAAAAATATTTTTTGATTTAACCAAAAAGTAATTTTTATTTCAAAAATCAAAATAAGCGTGGATTTAAAAAAAAAATATTTTTTTTTTCGAGGAGCGGATTTTTTAAAAATATTTTTTTTTCGAGGCGCCGATTTATAAAAAATATTTTTTTCGATGCCTGGATTTTCAAAAACATTTTCTTTCGAGGCGTGGATTTTAAAAAATATTCTTTTCGAGGCGTGGATTTTTAAAAAAATATTTTTTTCGGGCGTGGATTTAAAAAAAATCGAGGCGTGGATTTTCAAAAAACAGATTTTTTCGAGGCGTGGATTTTCAAAAAATATTTTTTTCGAGGCGTGGATTTTCAAAAAATATTTTTTTCGAGTCGTGGATTTCTAATTTTTTTTTCGAGGCGTGGATTTCTAATATTTTTTTTCGAGGCGTGGATTTCTAATATTTTATTTTCGAGGCGTGGATTTCTAATATTTTTTTTTTCGAGGCGTAGATTTCTAAGTTTTTTTTCGAGGCGTAGATTTCTAATTTGGATTTTCAAATATTTTCTTTAGTAATTATCTTAATCTAAGATTTTCGAAAAATATATTTTTTAAAATTAATCCGAATAAAAGTTGTAAATAATGTTTAATTAATCTTAAAAATTATCCAATTATTTTTTTTAATAGCGTATTTCTGAAAACATAGCTTAAGCAAGGATTTTGAAAAATTATTTGTTTTATATAATTTATTTTCAATAACTATCTTAAGCGAGGTTTTTTTTTAATTTTTTTATCTGCAAATATTTCCAAATCTTACTACTGAAAACATATTTCCCTTTATTATATGATATTCAACGTGTAAATATCATATTAACGCCACATAGCTGGCAACACCTTCAATTATCACTTAACTGCAGCCAACTTCACTGGCTCTCCCTCTCTCTCTTTAGGAAAACAGCTGTTTTTCATGTGCTGTTGTACAAAATATTAAGTGTCAATACACACATTTCCAATTGTCTTCAACACAAAATTTATAATTAAAAACTAAAAATGGCTCTATCCGAAGGTGTTAAAGAACGTTTGGAGGTTGTCTATGAAATTGCCAAGACCACTTTCCATTGGGGTTTTGTACCCATGGTCTTGTATTTGGGTAAGTTTGTGAAAGAAGACGAACTATGGAAAAAACTGAAGTTTTTGTTGTGTTATGTAGTCATTTATGAATGAAAAATTTATGTTTCCAAATTTGTCTGCTTTATTGTAGGTTTCAAGAAAGGCGCTGAACCCGGTATGCCACCATTGTCCTTGATGTCGTTGTTGTGGCAATAGAGGAGGAGCATTAGCATTTTTTCTGCTTAGTAATAGTTTTTAAAATGCACCAACTCTGCCAGAGCGGGGTGCTTGATAAATTGTGGGGGTCAATCACCGGGTATAATCAATGTGTTCGTTAAACATCATTGACAATTGAGCATTTGCTTTTAATAAATAAAACAATTGTTAATAAAAAATGTAAGTGTCTGTAATTATTCTTGACAAATGGTATTGGAATGAAACTCATCTTTTAATCCAGAAAGGAAGAAAAGTGTTGAATTTTGAAATGCAAATGGATGAAGGTCATCATTGTAAACCTCATTTGCTTTATCAAAATATTTGATACCGAATGTAGATTTTAAAAGACAAATGAAATTGACATACCTGGCTTAAATTGCAAATTTTCATTATCGGATTTCTACATATTTTTAATAACTTGCAGTAATATATGGAATTTAAGAAGATGTTCAGTTCACGATTTATATTCTTCGGGGATACCGATGTTGACAGGATGTTGAATTCACACATTTCAGGCGGTTTTAAATGTATTATTTAATGTTGTTCAAAAGATACAATACGATTTTTTATTGTCTAGGTTCAAGCTTCTTTTCGTCGGCAAACCTGATGTTCTGTTCATCGACAACATTCCGAGGACAACATAGGACCTTTTTAAATACATTGTTTTAAAAGGTCCTACACTTCATAGCGCTTCCGGCCTTTTCTCTACCAAGCTCTCCCGCAATAAATCGGCTCTACACATATTTAAAAGTATTTCCATTGAAAATTTTGATGTTTTTTCAATTTGAGTAATATTACTTCGTAGCATTTTCACTTAATTTTTTCAATTCAATTTATTTCGTATGCGAGGCACACACAATTTCAATTTTATTTTTTGGGAATTGCAATTTGCTTCTGAATTACGGGTTTGTTTTTTATTATAGAATATGGGCGATGTATTTTTTTCTTGGAATTGTCCGCAGGATCTTAAGAATTGTCGTTTTTGTTGGACCTTATTTCATATTTAGTTTTTTTTTTAACCAAATCATGTTTAGGTTTGTTCCCAGTTGACACTATGTACTGTCACTGGAACAGGTACTCTCTCTTTTTTTCGCTCTTCGCTTTTGTATTAACACACAGATTTTGGCATATAATTTGTTGTTATTTGTTTGTTATTTTTCCCTGTTTGTCCTTTATTTTATGATGTAATTAATAAAGTTTATTTTAATTGATATCACTTTTTTTACTTTTGCACAAATCAATGGCAGGATCACTGAATTTTCCTTGTTTGCAAATTAACAGTTAGACGAAAACAGAGATGCCAGAGTATCAATGCAATTGTTGTGCATGTATGACAGCATTGCCATTAGAAATTGATTATTAAGGGTGCTGTAGACTATGGGTGATGTAGACCTTTAATGATTAATATTAATGTGATATTTGTCAAAATAAATAGATTTAGAAAGTATAAATTGAAAGTTTTTAGTGAGAGATAAATGATAATCAAATTAATGTCCTGGTGCAATTGAAACTTAAAATAACTTTGATAAGTTAACTAAATTATAATTAATTTAAATAAATTAAATTTTCTAAGTAGTTTATTACATTTTAAAATAAATGAAATTAAAAAAAAAAATGAAATGGACGATTTTCAGTCCATGAGCACTAAAACGGCATTTACTTTAGATTGTTTTGCATGTTTAACAAACTTTATGATGTTTCATTTGACAAATATGAGGATTTACTTAACAAATAGACAATGGAATTGACAATTGAAACCCAGTGGGTTAACTAAACCCGGTACAATGTAAACATACTATAAGTTTTCCAATATAAGAAATCTGTAATTTTTTGAATCGTCGTTAAATCGTCGGATGTTTACTGCCTTGATATGCAGGTAATGATGAAAAAATAAATCACCAGGTAAAGGACCACAACCAGTACGCTTCGAGAATCATGTTTTATGAAATTTTGCATAACCAAATCCAAAAATGCTATTTTTGAGGAACGAATCGCAAGATGGGCTTGGATCTTCAACATAACGAAAATGGTAGGGAGATTTGCTATACAATGGGAACTCAAAAGTAGTACTTCTTATATTTCGATTTTCTTAAACCACACTATAATATTAGGTTTGAGAAAAAGAAATCCATTATTTTTATATGAACTGTAAGACTTTATTTAACATGCTTCGGAATGTTCGATTTGGGCCAAATATGCACCGTTTTGTTATATGATTTATTGCCATTTTAAGGTAACTTCATAATGCCTCTCTCATAGAAATCCTGCTCTCTATTTGCAAAAAAAAAAAAAAAATTGGCAGTCGATTTTGGCAATCAACCCTAGATACCAATTTTTTTATCATTAAAGAAATTTTGCAATGCAAGAAAAATACGATAAATGGTTCGGTGCTAAGTCCGGAATGCATTAAAACTTCCCAACCAAGCTCCCGAAGTTTCTGACGAGTCACTGTAGATGTGTGTGGCCTAGTGTCGTTCTGGTGGAAAACGACACCTCTCCTGTCTTGGTCAATTCTGGCCGTTTCTGGTCAATTGTAAATGGTTTAAAACAGTTTTATCATCGATTTTTAACTCCCGGGCGATGTTACGACTGCTGACATGCCTGTCAACTTCGGTAATTTCTACGATTTTATAGAAATTTTCGACGACCGGCACTGGAAAATATCACCCTTTCAACGAGCATAAATCTGAAATTATTTTGATCGATACTTTACGAGAAAAAATAATAAATTTCTTTTTCCCCAACCTAATATTTTACTGCAAAGTATTTTACTAAATAAAAAATGGCATGCTATTTTTGTATATATGGTTATAGTTTTTGGAAAACGTATTCTTTTAAATAATCGAACACATTGTGAAAACAATTCAACTACTCATAGTTTCTTGAAAAGTACCCTTTGTTACCTTCTGATTAGTTCGATTCCAAAGATAAAAATTGCATTAAAAATTTTTAGATGGAAATCAAATGGTTTTGAATAAATTTAATTCCAGTTCTAAACAGAAAAAATGTTTACTATCCTTCAATGTCTTTACGGCGACTTTTAGTTTTGTCAATTGTGACTAAAGATGTTTTCAATTTTGTAGTGAATTTTTAATGCATTGCTGAATCATTCCATATTTTGTATAGTCGTAGTTTCTTCTAAAAATATGTCGAAATTAATGCTAAACCTCATTTCTTGTTGGAAACCCCTTTATTATTTTATCATGCTAATATCAAATTGAATTCTATATTTATATTTTCTTAAACACTTTTGAGTTTATCTCGATATTTCTTAAATTCTTTAATTTTTCATTGCGAATATTCCATCCGTTCCATATATTGTATGGGCTTAGTTTCTTGTAAACATATTTCAAAAGTAATGGAAAACTTAACTTCTTGTTGGAAACCTTTTTTTATACCAATCCTTCAAAATAATATTTCATATTTATATTTTATTAAACATTGTTTAGTTTATCTCTTAATATTATTTGAATAATTTTTATTTTCTAAATTTCTTAAATATTGCTATATCAACCACCTCATAGTGTTTCATAAATACCAATCTATGAAATCCCATAATCTAAAGCACCTTATAAACTAACTGTCAGCTGGCAATGCTCTTTTGCTACACACTTCATCATCTGGCATCATCTCTCTCGTCTAACTGTAAATTGAAAATTTATTGTCATTCTCGATCGTTTTTGCAGCTGAAAGAAGCTGTTTTCCCAATTGTGCAAATTTAGTTGTGAAATTATTGCGTTTATAATAAAGATTATGTTATTATAATTGTTGAAAAGTGTTTACCAGTTAATGCCAATGTTGAATTAAATAAAATTCGAATCGAATACAGTGTATTTATGAGTAAATAAATGAAAAGAAAATTTGGCAAATTTCTGTGGGTTTTGTGTGAAACAAGAACGTACAGAAACGGATGCAACAAATTGCAAATGGTTGTCGGCTATGTTTAAAATCGTTGTGATTTCCGTCGGTTGTGTGTGTGTGTCAGTAAAAAATTTGTTTAGTGTGTTATGTTGTTTGGTCGGCCATAGAAAACACGCCTAAAAGGCATGCCGAAGTTTGCGAGTGCGTGAAAGAGTTGAAATGTCATGAATATTAAAAGAAAAGGATAAACGTAAATAATGTAAAGAAAGAAAATGAGGTAAACTGTTGAGTTTTTGTGTTAAATTGAAACTAAAGCAAAAAAGTGAGTTAAAAAATAATATTATAATTTATAATAAAATAAAAAAAAATCGGTAATAAATAAAAATAAAATTTAACAAAAATATTAACAAAAAATGGCAAAATTGCAGTTCCTGAAGCAGGCAAAAGGTGAGTCAATATTTTAAATTTATTAAAAAACAAAATTCAAATATTTATTATTACATAAAATTGGATAAAAGAGCTTAGTGTTAAGTGAGTGAGTGACTGACTGACCCACTGATTGTGGGTCACTGATAGAATGTTAGAAAGATGTACAAAAGGGTATTTGGAAATTCGGCCTAAAAGTGTACGAAAAGTACTAAACTTTACTAAATTTAGTTCTAATTGTAGATATATTGAACATATATAGCAAGAATCTTGAAATTTTATATGGAATAAAGGTTGGGAAGTGGTGTTGATGTATGGAAATGGTTTATGAAATTAGTACATATTTATATAAAAAGTACAAAATGGTACTAAATTTAGTACTATTTGCGTTTAAATGAGATGGAAGCCAGAAAATCTGAATTAGAACTACTATTGGAGTACAGGATAAAGGCAGCTTTAAAAAATCGTACTTATGTGTACGAAAAGTACTAAATGGTACTAAATTTGGTGCAAGTTGGATTTAGGTGTCTTTAAATTGGTAATTAAAATGGCTGTTGGAGTGTAGGATTTAGGTAGTTTAGGAAATTCTTACTTATTGGTGCGAAAAGTACTAAATGGTATTAAATTTAGTACAATTTGGATTTTGGGAGAACGGATAGAGCTGAAAATCTGAAATTTGGAATTAATATTGCTGTTGAAGATTGAGGTATAGAGATATCTTTGGAAATTCGTATTTATGTGTACGAAAAGTTCTAAACGGTACTAGATTTGGTACACTTTGGATTTAGATGAACGGAGAGAGCTGGATGGATGAGATATGGAAGCATAGTACTTGTGTGTACTAAATGGTACGGATAGAGCAGGACTCAAGATTTTTTGAAATAAAATTACTGTTGGAGTGTAGGATTCAAACAGTTAGGGAAATTCTTAATTATAGAAACAAAAGTATTAAATGGTACCAAATAGTTTACAAATTGTGGTTGCGGGTCGGAAAAATATTAAACCAAGATTTTTTGGGCGCTGTTCAAAGGTGCCCCACGTTCAAAGGTGCCCCCCTCTCCCCTACTAAATATAGTACAATTTGGATCTGCGTGCTAGTATTAAATAATTAGCAGTTTTTGAATGCTAGCTTTAATTAAAAGAAAACAATGATGACTAATGTGAACCGATATTGATTACAGGATAATTACCCCGAAAAAATATTTATAGGAGTGGATTTTTTTAAATTTATTTTGCAAGGGCCTCAATAGGCGTTGATTTTTTTTAACATTTTGTTTTCAAGTGGCTCAATAGGCGTATTTTTTTTAAAAATTATTTTTTAA
The DNA here is from genome assembly GCF_032173495.1 of Musca vetustissima. Classification (NCBI taxonomy): domain Eukaryota; kingdom Metazoa; phylum Arthropoda; class Insecta; order Diptera; family Muscidae; genus Musca; species Musca vetustissima. Next base: position 39,499 of record NW_026879362.1, read on the forward strand.
GGACCTTTCATGCCTTGGATTTTTTAAAAAATATTTTTCAAGGGCTTCAAAAGGCATGTATTTCTTTCAGATTTTGTTTTCAAGGGCCTCAATAGGCGTGGATTTTATTAAAAATTTTATTTTCAAGGACCTCAGTAGGCGTGGAATTTTTAATTTTTTTCAAGGTGCTCAGATTTCCATCATTAATATTCCGACAATCAGTTGCTTCAGTTCCATGGTTCATTGAACAAGAATATCTAAATGAAGCGAAATACATATCCAAATAATCGAACTACTACTGAAGCAAAAAGAACTAGTTAAACAAAATAAATGGAACTAGTACCGATTGTTTTTATTTGTATCATCGTTCCTGCGAACTAGTTCGTTCCGTTCCAACTCTAATTTCTAAGACGAATATTATTAAATTATTTTTTTTTCAAAAAATAAAACACATTGAACATTTTTTTTTGATTTAGTATATAAGATTTTCATAAATTATATTCGAGTTTCATTTTTCATGATGATTTTCATTCACATGGTTTTATGTTTTTTTTTAAGTGGGGGATAGGGGAAGAGATAAATGTTTGGGGGCGTGTAACACGACATATTTTTAAATATTTAATATTAAGAATAATCATAAAATATTAAAATAAAATTAAAAAAACAAAATAACTAGAATTATAACGATGCCAATTTTTTTTGCAACAAAAATACTTATTAAAATAATTTTTAATTATTGTTTTTTTTTTGCACTTGCACTTAATTTAAAAAACTACAATGTAAAGATTATTTAAATAAAAAACAAAACATGATTATAAACTGGTAAAAAAAGACGATGAGAAAAATACATTATTATCGATACTTTCAGGGTGTTATTTTTTTCATTATTTATTTCGATTTAAGATTTGTGTTCGTCTAGCCTCGGTGCAGACGGTTTGTTGTTGGGCCAGACGATCGGTTACCTCGCGTACACGTTCGCTTAGCCGGAACGTAGTAAACGGATACGTCGTCTTGCGTGCTGGTATTGGTGAGCTGGGCAATGAAGTTGAGTGTGTTGAGGAGGCTGAGGATGTTGGATGGCTGGCTGAGTTTGCTAAGAAAAGAATGACAGAATATTTAATTAATTTGTGAAAAAGATTGAGGAGAGAAAGACAAATTACTTTGTTTAAGACAAGCTTCATTTATAACTTTACGCTTTAGCTTTAAAACATCCATGCAATCTTTACTTTTAACAGCTGTCGTTTGATGTTGGGCGCCACTACTCACTTGCTGTTCCATACAGGAGAATTTATTGCGCAACATATTAACCTTACCGGATTTTTCATAGAGCGGTGATTTACTCGTGACTTTAGGCTTCTCTTTAAGTAAACTATTCTCAAGGGATTTTTTACGCATTTGTATGGTATTGGTAAAATCGGAACGCATAATAATCGGACCAGAGGGAGAGGTGTTAAGTACTTCAACATCTTCGATGACGGTAATGGTATGTGGCGGATCTTTCTCGGGTATTTCCAGCAACGGCTTCAATTCATTCTGATTTGCATCGAGTTGAGGAATTTGTTTCTGGCTGATTGTTGGTACCACCAATTCCAGTTTAACCTCCTCAATATTGTGATCCGCCTGATGGGCAATTTCTTCGAGTTTCAATTTCAACAAATCATGGGGTACGGAAATGGAGAGATCTTGTAATAAATCACTGGCATTGGCATGATCCACACTATCCTTGTTATTGGCACATTGACACTGCAGCGAACCCGAGGCACTGCAGTTGGAACATTCACTGTAACCGGAATCACTGCGTTCACTACACTGAGATTTGGTCACCACCTTAGGACTGCGTCTCGGTATGTCTTGATGGACAACAGCGGGCAATTCAATACTAAAATCATCATCTTCTTCGTGCAGTGATCCCATGGGAGCCGATTGAAGTGTTTGGTTCGCGCTGAACATGGATGACATACCCGAAATTGAAGGTCGTGGACTGTTGGGGCTGCTACCACCAGCTGCACTCGTGGTGGTTGAGACAGCGGAATTGCGTCTAGAAGCTGATAAGGTAGCCATGCGGCCTAAAGCTCTGATAGCATTACCAGTTTTCTAAGCCATTGCGAACAAAAATTAGCCAAAGCAAACGAAAAGAAAAACATAAGCAAACAAAAAACAAAACAGATAGCGGAACAAAACACATGTTAACAATTTAAATGACTAAGCCATTAAAACTGGCAAAAATAACATCAACAATAACAAATTCATGCCGAGTAGGTTAGCAATTGGTAACAAAAAATTCCTCCAATACTTACTTGCCATTTGCGGCGTATAATAAACTTCTTAAGCTTATCGGTGCAGATTTTCTTATTGCCCAGATTTTCATCATAATGACCCTGTTTCAACCATGGCGATTCTAGGCACTGCTCTGCTGTCCAACGATCTTCTTTGCGATGTATCAGCAAATTCGATATGAAATCCTTGGCCAGTTGGGAAACACAATCAAAGGCCTCATCATCGAAATCATATTCGGCACGGGTAATATTGGAAAAGGTCTCGACATCAGTATCACCCATAAATGGTGACAGGCCAGATAAACTGAAATCCAAATAATTAAAATATATCTCTCTCAAATCGTATCATCGAAGTCCTACTTACAGCACATAACATATTACACCCACACTCCACATATCCGATTGAAAACCAATCGGTTCATAGCTAATAATTTCAGGTGATATAAATTCCGGTGTACCGAAAAGAACTCGCACAGGCGAGCCGGTATTCAGACGCTGAGCCAAACCGAAATCAATAATTTTAATCTGGTGGCATGTTCGTGTCTTACACATAATATTTTCGGGTTTCAAATCTAAATGCACAATCGATTGGCTGTGCATATAGGCAACTCCTTCGCAAACCTGGCGCACAAACAATATGCAATCACGTTCGGTGAGGGTAAAATCATCGGCCACCACGCGTTCGAATAATTCGCCGCCAGTAATGCTGTGAGGAAGAGAGACAAACAATGACATTAATTTTACAGTTATGTAGTGATTTAGCCAAAGATGTAGATTCGTGTGACGATGTGGGAGCTGGCTGCCTTAAAAATGTCATGGAGTTGGCAGAGAAGTAACAACATTCCAAAGGCAAAATTGACCTGAGGAAGTCTAACCGAAGTAATGATACCACTTGATGCAAACTGAATATGAAGAAATACCTCTATAGGAAATCTGGCACTGTATATCGGGATTTGCGATCGCTTACAAGGTCTCATACCATTTCCGATTAAATAAATTAAAAATCAAATTCAAGCCTCCAATACTTACTATTCCATGACCATTACAATTTCACGCGGACTCTCGAACGATGCAGCCAATTGCAGCAGTTTGGGATGTTTCAATGATTTCATTATGGAAATCTCTTCCTGGACTTTAACACGATCCTTCGATTTAATACATTTAATCATTTTAGCAGCCAAAATACGTTTGGGATCCTCCTTCTCCTGGACTTTGTAGACAACACCGAAACGACCCTTGCCCAATTCTTCGAGAATTTGAAAACGATCCTTGAAATCACCGCCAGATTTAATGGATATTGGCCTTTGGAAGTCTAGACAAAATATAAATTTCTTATTAGTAAAGGGTTAACAGAAAAAGAGAAGTTTGGGCAGCTTACCTTCTGTGGAATCTTCTTCAGTTTCATCCGCAATATGTACTGGATCGCTGGGTAAGCCTGGCTCACTGCGTCCATGTATATTTTCCGCTCTTACACGAAACCGATAGGTAAAGAGTGGTTTTAAATTTTTCACGGTATAGGCCAATGAATCCACAACGCTGGCAATTTCCAGCCAATCGGCATCGTTTTCTTGTTCTTCAAGGGACGGGGCATTTGGATCCAATTGTTGTCGTTCAATGCTGTATGAAAATTAGGGGGAATTTGTTATCAGTATAGTAAAGAAAATTTCATAACAAGAATATAAAAACTGTTGGGCGCCACATTTCACGATAGGATACCACAACACATTTGCCTAGTTTGGAGAAAAATTTTAGTTGCTCATCTGCTATGAAAAAAAATTGGATTACTGTTGGGCGCCATTTGGGCGCCACATTTCATGATTCGATACCACAACACATTTTGTTAGTTTTGAGGAAAATTGTAGTTGCTTATCTGATATGATAATTGTTTGGCTACTGTTGGGCGCCATTTGGAGCTTGTGTTTAATAAGCAGGAACTGAGGAATAATTTGCTGAGAAAGCATTGGGTAGCCAAATGGTTCAAGTCCCTACAGCCCAAATAAAACTTCGATTATTGAGGTAAATCTTAGCAAAAACCTATAAATATCGATCGATGGTCCTAGTGAAGAATATGGGTACCTTTATTTTTGTCTTACGAAGTGATTTCAGGGACCTTTTACCAACTTTTTGGGTAAATAACTTCGTCACAGAACATTTTTAGCACAAGTCCATGTTTTTATACAGTCCCAGTTTACGCTTCATTTTCAGTATATTCAACGATCTGGACCAAAGTTTAAACCTCTTTGTCTGTAGCCTGGTACTTCGTTTTCTTCCGAGAACAAATTGCCCACATATAAAAAGTCCTGATCGATCATATGTATTTTGAATGTGGTGGTACTAATCTGGTGTATTTACCTACCGTTGGGCGCCACATTACACTAAATATTAAGGTTTCCACACAGAACATTTTCAATATAAGGCCAAGTTTCTACATAGCCCCCAAACAATGATTAAGCACCTTGCCTAATTTTCCTATTTCAATTAACACTTATCCGTTATCAGTAATGCTTGTGCCTACCGTTGGGCGCCACTTTCCAAGAAACATTAGACCATTCAGGGTATTTTTTGTTATTTATCCACTAAGCGCCACTTAAATGCAGTATTGCCTGTGCCCACCGTTGGGCGCCACTTTACAAGAAATATTAGACATTCAATATATATTCATTATTTATCCGATCTTCGTCTAACCATAAGCGCCACTTCAGAGATTTTTCCTACCTTAATTAATACTTATCCGTTATTAGTATTGTCTGTGCCCATCGTTGGGCGCCACTTTTCAAGATATTTTCGTTATTTATACGATCTTCGTCTAACGCTAAGTACCACTTAAATTCGGAGAAAAGTTCTCATATTGAAATTATAACTTCTTCACAGAACATTTTCGATATAAGCTTATGTTCCTAGATAGGTATGTTCAAGGTACTAGCTTAATTTCCCAAACTGAGTTCGGCCTAGCTGATCTTCATCTACCTTACCGCATTAGAAAATGCAATCTTTTCATATTGAAATTATTTTCGTGCTCATCTCTTATCAGTAATGTCTGTGCCCACCACTTTACCAGAAATATTAATTTGTCGGAATTGAAAAAGTATTTCAGGGTGTTTTTCGAGTAAAAACCAAAATGCTTAGCCCTAGTCCAAATTCCCATAAACCAGTTCGAACCAGTCGATCTTCATATATTGTGCAATTAATGTTTTCATTTTGAAATTATTTTCGTATTAAAAACAGATGATATCAGTTATGTCTGTGCCTACCGTTGGGCGCCACTTTATCCAAAATTAGTATTAAGAGCATTCAGAATCTTTTACTTATCTGATCTGCATTTTCTGTTGGTGACCCCATTACAAAATTCAATGCAAGAAAATGTTTAGATACCCAATTGAATTCGTAGCCCCCAAATTCCTTATCAATAATGTATCTGCCTACCGTTGGGCGCCACTTTACAAGATTCTATACAAGAAACGTTTGGTCATATTGAAAAATTGTTCGATGATCACCCGATATCCACCGATTGATAACGGATGATATCATTTATGTCTGTGCCTACCATTGGGCGCCACTTTATCTGAAATATTAGAGTATTCCGAATCTTTTACTTATCTGATCTTCATCTTCTGTTGGTCAGCCCGTTACAAAATTCAATGTAAGAAATTTTTTGGATATTCATATATATTATTCCTTACTAATAATGGATCTGCCTACCGTTGGGCGCCACTTTATCCGAAATATTAGAGATTTAAGAATCTTTTATTATCAGATCCTCCTCTTCTGTGGGCAAGTACTTGACAAAATTCAATGTAAGAAAATTTTTGGATATTCAATTATATTCGTACCCCCCCCATTCCTTATTAATAATGGCTCTGTCTACAGTTGGGCGCCAATTTACAAAATTCTATACAAGAAACGTGTGGTCACATTGAAAAATTGTATATCGATGATCATCCGATATCCACCAACTGATAATGGATGATATCAGTTATGTCTGTGCCTACCATTGGGCGCCACTTTATCTGAAATATTAGAGCATTCTGAATCTTTTACTTATCTGATCTTCATCTTCTATTGGTCAGCCCATTACAAAATTCAATGTAAGAACATTTTTGGATATTCAAATATATCATTCCTTACTAATAATCGATCTGACTACCGTTGGGCACCACTTTATCCGAAATATTAGAGATTTATCTTCTGTGGGCCAGTACTTGACAAAATTCAATGTAAGAAAATTTTTGGATATTCAATTATATTCGTACCCCCAATTCCTTCTAATAATGGCTCTACCTACCGTTGGGCGCCACTTTACAAGATTTTGTACAAGAAATGTTTGGTCATATTGAAAATATGTTCGATGATCATTCGATAACCGTCGAAATTTAATTTGATCATGGAATTGGTTATTTAAAAATTTTACGCCTATTGGGCGCTACTTTATAAACATCGTTGAATTTTTTTTATTTGTATATGACAAATACCCTTCACTATACACTTACATAAATCCAGTTATCATACAACCACCATCATATGGTGGACCACACCATGCAATCGCCACGCGATCCGGACCTTGGGAAATACTTGGCTTGCCACTGGGCGGCTCAGGTGGTCCCTCAACGGCCACTGAGGCCGAGGCTATATCGGCACCAAATTCATTCATAACTTCTACCGAATATTTGCCACTGTCATCGGTGTCGATATCGGAAATCTGTAATATCGATTTGCGGGATGAGGTGTTGATAATTGTATTTGATGTTTCCATAATGCGGCGGCTCTGAAAAAATAAAAAATAGACAAATTAGGTTAAATTATTTATAAATTATGGTTTAGCAAATTGTTTTTATTATTTTTAGTTTGGAAAAAAATTAAAAAAAAATACATTGTGTGTTTTGAGTTGTTGTTTTTTGTTTCCTTCGAAAAAAATGTGTGTCGTTATTGTTTTGCGGTTTGCAACAACATCATCGAAATGCTATTACGTTGCCTTACCGCAACCTCTGATCGTGACACGATGTTGAGATCCAATGGTTATTCTGGCTGGCTAATGTGAATACTAATAATAATGGAATATATTTGTTGTTATCTAGTTTGGAACACGGGGAGAGGAGGTTCGGAGATGAGGCCTATGGCTATGCCTGTCTTTACATATGTTTGAATAGTCTCTAGCCGAACACGCATACATTATAGGACACATCAACAAAAAACGTTTACAATAATTGATTGCTGTTTGTTGCTGACAACAATAAAATTTAACGCCAAAACCACCACTTGCCTAGCATGCATTCTAGTCCAACCGATTCCGCTGAATATTAATTGCTTTCTAAACGGTTTCTTTAGACCTAAATTTTAAAAATTGCATTTTAATTGATGGGTTTCATCTTTTGTGTTTTTTATTGTTGGCAAATATCCCATTTGTCTAGATATTCTGGCCAAAAACCTTGGGAAAATATTTAAAAACTGTTATTCCTCGGAATTGTGGGAAAAAGTCTTTCAAAGAGGTTTTCGAATATCCCTAAAAAATTATTGTATTCCCACTAAATGGAAGACAATTGAAGCCACCTGATATTGTAATAACCAATCTCGCCCTCAGCACTTGAGGATAACTCAAAATCGAAATGACAAGAAATAGTGCCTCCAAGAGGAAAATGGCAACACTAAGGAAACAAACATTCAATGAAGCGTTGTTTCCAGGTAACGATAGATGGCAGCCTCACCAACTATGGCAGTTTGTCTTTTGGAATATTTACAAACGGTTAATTCGGGGATTTGGAGTGGCTTAGTGCAGTGTATCAGACTACAACGCGATGAGTCCTGTGTTTGAATCCCAACGTAAGAACAATAATTTGTAGTTTTCTAATATTTCTAAACGCTAAACTCGCTGGGTAAAAGCGTCCTACTTTTAAGTCAATTGCATCACTAAATAGTGATGAGAGGAGATAGCTCCACCCAGAGAAAAATGACAATACTAAACGAGCTAGGACTACAACCATTGCACACACAAATTCAAGAAGGCTTTGGTGCTAGGCAACGATATATGGCGATATATTGTCTGTCCCGCCACCTGGGACAGACAAATTTTCTCAGCAAATCTACTTTTGGCTAAAATTTTCCATAACTAGACGAAAGGGAACATTCCGAAGCCCCCTGATATTCTAAAAACCAACCTCGGCATCAGCACATTAGGATAACAAAAAATAGAAATGATAGGAGATAATGTTCCTCTAGGGACATTGAAACCAAAAATAGGCTAGGACATCAACCACTGCACAAACATTCAATGAGGCGTTGTGTCTAGGTAACGGTAGATGGCAGCCTCACCACCTATGACAGGCTATATTTTGGAGGTTGAGGTTGGTTAGGGCAGTTGATGGGATTTCAGACTACAAACCGATGGGAAGAAAAAAATCATTTATATATTTTTCAAATATTTGTAAAAAAAGACTTTTATCCCCCTGCGTCCAAAATGCATCCAAATACTCCTGGCATTCTAAAAACCAACTTGGAATCAACATAAACATAAAACAAAATATAAATGACAGTAGATAGCGCCACCTAGAGGAAAATAACACAGAATAAACAAGGATTACAACCATTGCAATACAAATTCATGAAGATGTTTTTTCTAGGCAATGCCAGATGACAGGTCCACCACCTAGTGCTGGAATAAAAGGGGAAAAATCATCGCAATATTGTAGCAGCCATGATCTAGACAAAAACAAGGACCCTGGCTGATATAGACTTCGTTATTGCCTCCGACAAATCAATTCTTGGCGAACATTTTGCAATAGCCATAGGGGAAATTCCGAAGTTCCCTGTCATTCGAATAACCAAACTCGGTACCAATATCAACTCATGAGAATAATACCAAATAGAAATGACAGGAGATACCGCCACCCAATGAAAAATGACAACCATACATAAGCAAGGACACCAACCACTACATGCAAATTCAAGGAGGCATTGTTTTTAGCAACGGTAGATGGCAGCATTACTAGAGGGTATTCAGGACATACGAGACAACGCAGAGACTGCAATTGCGAGGTCTCAGGCATATAGCGAGCAACGGTCTAAGGCAAAAGGGAGCGTTGTTAATACATATAAAGCAGGTGACTTTGTAGTGATACGAAATGGACCAATAAAAGTTAGTGCCGAAATAAAGACGTTCTTATGAATTGAGTAAAGTGATAACAGATATAGAAAACTGCCAGATCACACAAATACCTTACGATGGAGTAATTGAAGCCGGCAATACAAGACCTTGGAAATCTGAAGACTCAGCTAGGGGCACCTAGGGCTGTCCTTACCAATATTAAATTATATTATATTGTATATAGTAGAATGTAAGTAGTATAATTAGTAGGTGACCAAGTCGGTCACAACCGTCAGGTTGGCCGAGCTGTAGTAGATTTGTTTAGATTCGCATCATCTTTGTCAAAATGCAATCATATACTTGATTACCGACTTTCAGTTAGATCATAAGATTCAAATGTAACGAAGAAAGAATGATGAAAAAAGAAGATGCCAGGAAACGAATGGATCAAGGTGATGTATGAAAGCTTTGTGGAAGATCTATGCTCTCAAGAGAAGAAAGAGAAGAAACAAGTCCATCTCTCGCAGAACCAAACTCTCACTCTACAAGACGTTGATACTATCCGGGCAGTTATACGAGTTGGGAGCATCAATACCTGCGCAAGCAGATGAGAAAGCTGTTGGAGTGTTTAAGAGAAAAAAAATCGAAAGATCTATAAATTAAACTGCGTCGATGGGGAATATCGGCATCGAATTAAACTCCATATCTATAAAAGCATATCGACATATTCAGCGACAGTAATGGCTATGTTATGAGGGAATCTTGTGGCATCCACGTGAAAGCAAATCTGGGCCTGATCATCATTTGAAGTCGACAGGCGTACAAGCGATGGAATTGTAACAAATAATTAAATTATACGAATTTTTCTCATGCAATTATTGGAATCAAAGTACAATTCCGACAACTATCAACCGTTATAAATATCAACCAATCAATTGTCAAGCGGTGTCATCTTTTTATGCCAAGCAAAAACCTAACCTAAACATTCCAAAGGCACAGTTTGCATATTGATCAGTTATCGCCAAGTACAACTTAGTTAGAAGAGAATCTGGAAGCAAAATGTTGTGGCGGCAATGAAAATTCTCCAGAATCAATAAAATACCATTGGACCACCTAGTCTATATGTGATTAGAATAGCATTCAATCGGCTGAAGAATAATAAAGCAACAGGTGACGTTGGGTTACCAGCAGAACTATTAAAGTACGGATGACAAAAGGCTGATTAGAAGTATGCATCAACTGATTCGTACAATTTGCCTATTGTCACATGATTTGAACCTTAGCATCATATGTCCAGTACACAAAGATGTGGAAGAGAGATAAAACCGGAAGGCGCAAATTCATCATATAAAGGATTGCAAATCGGCGAAGCGTAGATGAGGTTGAATAAGACGCATCAGTCGAAGGGGCCTGCAAGGAAGATAATGTTGTTCAAGAAACTTCTATCAATGAAGCTGTAAGTCGGAGGGAAGATGGTGGATCATCTAAATGAATTTAGTACAATTTGTGAGAATCTGAATAAAGATGAAGTTCAGTTGCCGGGCGAGATTTTGGATTTAATTCTGCTATCAAGCTGCCTACATTCAGTGCCTTAAAGGTGAAGTTATTGGAAGAAGGGGCAAGACAAGATGAAGCAGAAAGAGCTGCCAATGATGAGTGAGCAAGTGCAATGAGAGAAAAACAGTTTAGGAAACAGAAAATGTACAAGAACACAGATAAGAAGAAATTTGTCAAGAAATGCTACACTGTGGTCAGCCAGGACATTTTGCAGCTAAGTGTACGCAACCTATGAAAGGGGAAAAAAGTTCCTGCCTCATGACACGGTTAATGGGACCCAATAGCAAAAGCAAAAAGGAGAATATTATTAAACATGATTGTTGCATTGATAGTGGAGCGACCAGTCATTTATGCAGTGTGCGAAGTTGTTATATTGCCGAACAATACAAATGTGAAAGCTCTAGGTCGTGGAGACGTATTTATAGGAGAAATAAACGTAACTTTCAAGAATGACCTACACGTTACGTCCACACCTCATAATTTTATATCGGTGTCTAAAGAAACAGAAAATGGCTCAAGAATAATTTTTGAGATGAATTCAGTAAAGATTTGGGATGACCAGCGCAAGTGTATAATAACCGCGGCACACGGAGAACACAAAATAAATGTTATAATACTTCAAGAGCTAACGGGGAGGCAATAAATGGCATAATCGATATGAACATGTTAATTTTAGCTGCTTGAAGGAAATTATAAAGAAGAAAACGGTACGTAGAAATAATACAAAGGAACTGAGTGACCCGATAACGTGTGCAAAAGGGAAGATCTGTGTGGAACCCTATTCTCAAGATTATCAAGAATTGAGAAATGAAGTGTCAAATCAAGATGTTGAAACGAGCGAATGTGAGCCAGTAAATTATTCTCAAGAACGAGAAGAAAATGTGGTAGCTGGAGAAACTCAGGCAAATGAATTAGAAGGTACACCGGGACAACGTGAACCAGCGGAAAATGTTCAACATGCCAATAATAGTGAAATCGAGCCTTTAAGAAAAAGGCCAGGAAGATCTCGAATTGTATGTGATGGAGGCAAAGGAAGACCACGAAAGCTGTACAATGAAGAAAATGCAGTAAGAATATGTGGTGTTGAAACATCAGAAAATGAGAAACAGGCATCTATGAAGGTAGAATATGATTCTGAAATGAAAGGCGATACTTGGCACTTAGTATGCAAATGGGGTAACAAAAGAAGATGCGTATATTCAAAAGATGTCTGAATTGAAGTTCCCTCCAAAGGGACCTATGGTGGAATACAACGACATTCAAAGTCTACAACGTTTTCTGAAAAAGCCTACATATATTTGAAGTAATAATAAAGAAAAAATAGACCTTGTTTATGAAAGTAAAATCGAGTTGAGAAGGAATGTTGAAAATATGCAACACAATTGTAAGAGTAACATAGTAGCCTCTGCATATTGAAATAATTTATTGTAACGTAGTATTCCTTGCCTTATACATATTTCGGTATTGTTTGTCGTTATAAATATTTGGAATGTTTGTCTCTATTGAATTGTCTTGCTGTAAATATTAATAAAAAATCTCGTCGGAAGTTTATCTGTGTGTTTCTTTTCTAAGATAAGAAGACCTGGAAATTCTCAATAATAACATTATTGGACTTGGGAAATCCACCATAGACCAGATATTCACAACTCGTGGGATTCTAGAAAAGTAGTAGTTACCACCAGGTAACTTTGAAAAATATTTCTTTAAAAATCTACGACTTAGTTAGATTTTTAAAAAATCTTCGACTGGTGGTAATTTGAAAAATAATATTATAACAATTAACTCCAGTTTGTTCGTTCAGAAAATATTTTTTTACAAAATCTACTTTTGATGGACTGTGAAAAATGTCTTCAATTATTTTTTGTTTCGTAGTTAACCTTCATTTGCAAAATCGTGATGTACTATTTAAAAACCTCAAGTGTTTGTTGCAAATACGAAAAAAAAATTGAAACAAAAGTTACGATTTATGACCCCACAGGCACGGTTACTGCAAAGGTATTTTTTTTGTTTGTTTTCCGCCTCTATTGTCAATAACACCCATTATCTTTTGGGGAGATACAAAAGATCGCAAATTAGGCAGACAGATAGGTTAACACCACAGATTAACACCAGCTAACATTCCGTGTGTAGGCCTGGACCAAGATATAAATAATCTAAAACAATGGCCAAGTATGAAATACCCTATCAAGATGTTTTACTTATCCGCTGGAAAAAAAACTTTGCCAAAAATGGTTAAAACAACCACCTTTCAGTATCGGTATCTGGTATGACATGTGGCTAATTACAACAACAACAAAACAGATACATATTAATGAGCTGCGTTTTTTACTTTGACGTCATTGGCTAGCTCTGGAGGAAAACAGAAAATGGCAATGGCCATAAAATCAGATGTTCCTAACCAAAGATAGATATCGAGATAGGAAACTTATTACCTCACAACAATAACAACAATAGTAATAAATAATAATTACATTTTAAAAATAGAAATTGAAAATTCCATAAGGTGTTGTTGTCATTTTTTACTTACCGCCTTATACCAAACAATTTGTGGTTTTGGCAATCCTTCATAGATCACGGACAAGCGGACACAGCCACCAATTAGGGCGGTGCAGTCTTGTGGACCTTCTAAAATACAAGCTGGCTGTTGGAGTTGACGATGATGTTGATGCGGATGATCATTAAGATGATCATTGGAGGAGACCTCACACTCTTGGTCTTGCTGCTGTTGTTGGTGCTCCTCTTGTTGTTGATCATCAAGGGGTTCAAGAGCAAACAATTGTTGTGCCCTTTCGTCAACAACAATGATGTCGTTGTGTTGTTTCGTTGTTGTTGCTGCGGGTGTTTTGTTGTTGTTCGGTATCACCGCTAAAGTGGTATATGCCTTTTGACTCGAATACGGTTTACCGGGATGTGTTACGACCAACTGAACTTCACCGCTGTGGGCCAAGGTAACATTATTGATATTCAAAATGCGTAGACCATCTGATGATGTGGATTCCAACTGAAAACGAAAATAAAAATAATAAATAAAAATAAGTAAATAAAAAAAATATGGAGAAATGTAAACATCAATAAAAACATATGTTATGTGGGGTATTGATCGACCCTTGAGAAAAAAATGTTTTAAAATATTGAAGCTCCAAGGTCATTTACAAATTTCTAAACTTGATGGTCTTTGCAAAAAAAAAAATTTTTATATACGCCTGATGGTCCTGGATACCAAAGACCACCATCAAGAAATACGTGGTACGATCAGGAGTGTCGTAATGCTACTGATATGAAAAACGCAGCGTGTAGGGCAACCCTGCGGGCAGTAGCAACACGTAATGCGATGGAGAACTATCGGGAGAAAAGGATAGAGGAGAAACGTGTTTTCAGAAAAAAGAAGAAAGAACAAGAAAAACGTGAGCCTGAGCAAATCGAGATATACAGGAGTCAGAATGAAGTCCGAAAATTCTACCAACGGGTAATACACCAAATCAAAGGCTTTGGTGCAGGCACATCTTCCTGTAGAAATGAAGAAGGAAACCTGGTGACAGATACGGACAGCGTGCTGAGGATCTGGAAGTAGCATTTTGAAAAACTTCTGGTATCAAATAGTAGCGTTGAAGAGGGTACCCCAGAACCAATAATAGCAATCAATCGGCTGAAGAATAATAAAGCAGCAGGTGCCGATGGGTTACAAGCCGAACTATTCAAGACTGGTAGTCAGATGCTGATAAGGAGCATACACCAGTTGATTAGTACAATTTGGCTAGAAGAATGCATGCCCAATGATTGGAACCTCAGCATCCTGTGTCCCGTACACAAAAAAGGAGACAAGACGATATGTGCCAACTATAGAGGAATAAGTCCCCTTCCCATCGCATATAAGGTGTTATCCAGTGTGCTGTGTGAACGACTGAAGCCAATGGTCAATGACATTATTGGACCATACCAATGCGGCTTCAGACCTGGCAAATCCACCATTGACCAGATTTTCACTCTGCGCCAAATTCTGGAAAAAACCCACGAAACCCACGACAATAAAGCCGCATTCGACAGCCCTATCCGTTCAGTGTCGTGTAAAGCCATGTCTGCGTTTGGCATTCCTGCGAAATTAATACGGCTATGCAGGATAACTTTAACTGGCACAAGAGCCCTTTAGTACCGAACGAGGATTCAGACAAAGTGATAGTTTGTCGTTTGACTTTTTTAACACCCTGCTGGAAAAGGTTATGCGAGAGGCAAAAGGGAACAGAAATGGATTTTCACTCTGAGCAAAATCCTGGAAAAAAACACACGAAAAACACATCGACACATTCCACCTATTCGTCGACTATAAAACCGCATTCGACAGCCCTATCCGTTCGAAGGTGTATAATGCCATGTCTGCGTTTGGCATTCCTGCAAATTTAATACGGCTATGCAGGATAACTTTAACTGGCACAAGAGCCCTTTAGTACCGAACGAAGATTCAGACAGGGTGACAGTTTGTCGTGTGACCTTTTTAATATCCTACTGGAAAAGGTGATACGAGAGGCAAAAGTAAACAGAAATGGCACTCTGAACACCAAACAACACATGTTACTCGCCTACGCCGATGACATCGATATAATGGGTCGAACACTGAGAGCGGTAATAGCCACCTTTGAATAAATTGAGAAGGAGTCTGCCAAAGTGAGTCTGGCATCAACGCGCAAGACGTCCAGTAGACTCGGACCAAATGTCGAACTTGAGAACTACAGCTTCGAGGTAGTCAAAGATTTTATATACCTTGGTACCGCCATAAACAAAACGAATGACATCAGTTTTGTAACTCGGAGAATGATAGTGATGGCCACCTGATGCTACTATGGTCTGAACAAACAACTCAGAAGCAAAGCCACGCCCCGCCAGACCAAACTCACACTCTACAAGACGATGATACTACCCGTGCTGTTATATGGATCTGAAGCATGGGTGCTTGCGCAAGCAGATGAGGCCGCTCTTGGAGTGTTTGAGAGAAAATTTCTCCGAAAGATCTATGGACCGATCTGCATTGACGGTGAATATCGCCGTCGAATGAACCATGAGTTGTACCAGCTATTCTCGGACATCGACATTCTTAGACGTATTGAGCTGCAGGGACTACGTTAGCTAGGTCATGTTGTGAGAATGGATGAAGATGCCCCAGCCCAGAAGGCATATAAAAGCGAACCAGCTGATGGTTCATGCAGAAGGGGAAGGCCACGGATTAGATGGAAAGACCAAGTGGAAGACAACATTGCCGAATATGGTCTTTCAAATTGGTAAAACTGCGCAAAAGACCGACGTGCATGGAAATCGTTTTATACCCTCCACCATAGTATGGAGGGTATGTTAATTTTGTCATTCCGTTTGTAACACATCGAAATATTCATTTCCGAACCTATAAAGTATATATATTCTTGATCAGGGTAAAATTCTAAAACGATCTACCCATGTCCGTCCGTCTGTTGTAATCACGCTATCTTCTGAAGGAATTGAGATAGGGTGCTGAAATTTTGCATAGGGTTGTCTTTTGTCAAGTTCGCAGCTCATGTTCGAAGATGGGAAATATCGGTCCACGTTTAGGCATAGCTCCCATATAAGGGTACCCCCCAATTTTCGGTATTTTGGTGTTCTTGAGGGCATTTTTCAATCGAATTCGATGAAATTTGTTACATTGGTTTCTTATTGGGTACCAAATATCTCTGCTAAAAATTATAAATATAGGTCCACTTTTTCTGTTAGCCCCCATATAACGGTACCTCACAATTTTCAGTAATTTGGGGGTTTTGGTCGTATTTTTCCACCGAATTGGCTGTAATTTAGTAGTTTTAGTTCTTAATAGGTTCCAAATCTCTCCACAAAAAATTATGAATATAGATCGATTTTTTCGGGTAGCTCCCATATAAGGGTACCCCCCAATTTTCGGTATTTTGGGGTTCTCAAGCGCGTTTTTCAACCGAATTCGCTGAATTTTGTTACATTGGTTTCTTATTGGGTACCAAATATCTCTGCTAAAAATTATAAATATAGGTCCACTTTTTCGGGTAGCCCCCATATAAGGGTACCCACAATTTTGGTTTTTTTGTGGTTCTTGATCGCGTTTTTCAACCAAATTCGCTGCTATATGGTATTTTATAGTCGTATATGGTAACAAATCTCTCTACCAAAAATTATTAATTTTTGGTAGGGAAATTTGCCACCTTTTTGGCGTAGTCCCCATATAACCCCTTTTTTTATATTAAAATAGTTATCCGATTTGTTCTGCGTTTTGGGTTTGGTTCTAAGACTCTGTTGCAATCATTTCATCTGCGGAGGATAGCGATATAAAAAATTAGAAAAAATTAGGTTTGTAGAAATGTCGGTATAGGTCCAATGTTTGGAAAGTTCCCTATATTTTCATTTCAAGTACCTGTCAGTATATCTATGATTGAGGGTATCCAATGTTCGGCGCGGCCGAAATTAAGGCTTTTTCACTTGTTTATATTAAAATAGTTATCTGATTTGTTCCGCTTTTTAGGTTTGGTTCTAAGACTCTGTTGTAATCATTTCACCAGCCGATATTTCCCAGCTCGGCTTATGGGAAATTTTTAAAAAATCTACGCCTTATGGTTCATTCCAAAAAATATATTTTAAAAAATCTTTAATAAATAACGCCTTATGGCAGCTATCAAAAAAAAAATATATATATATATTTTTTTAATAATTCAAAGCTATATATTTTTTTAAATCTACTTTAAATTTTTTCAATTAGTCCCGTGGTCCCGCTTATTTTTGTTTTAGTGTTTTTTTCTTCATTTAATTTCACAAACAAAACAAAATAATCAAATAAATTAAACACTGTGTCATATTCGATAATTTTCGATTCAAAATATGGATCATAATTATTTGTTTTCGCTTTCCTTTCATTTCAATAAAAAAAATCACTTAGTTTTTTTAATATCCATTTTTTGTATAAAAACAACAACACAAACATTAATTTTAATGAACAAAAATCAAAAATAAACAACAACAGCAACCACCACAATAATATTCAACGAAATTCTATAGCTCAACGAAAACGAACCAAAAAAGGAAAACCCAAGTCCATCGTCAGCACAAAAAAGGAACAACAAGTCAATGCACAAAATAATAGGGAGGAGAGCAGCAAAACTTTGAGGCGATCAAGCCAGAATGCCAACAAACCCAATATACAATTTCACAACAACATCAACACGTACAATATTGACAACAGCAACGACAGCCCGGCACTGAGTGTTCTAAATAATAATTCAAAAATTTCTAATTGTTATTAAATAAATAAATTTGAATTTATTTTTCGTTTTGTCGCGTTTTGTTTGTTTATTTTCTTTTCTTTTGTCACCATTCAGCCCGACACGCTTGCCTACCGACGGACGATATTTTTCAATTGTCGCGCGCGATACTTCAATCCGAAACAATTCTTTTTTTGTAGTAGAACACCGAACACTGAACGTGTGGAAAATCGCCGCTGAACTAAATTGAAAAATCAATTACAAGTGGATTTAAAAAAAGAAACGAAACTAACGAACAGGAGCAACGGCATAACCACTGCATTAAGAAGAGATAGTTACTGGCTTGTGGTATAGAATATTTTTAGAGTCAAGAAAATAGGGTTAAGACGTCTATGCCTCTCTCTCCTTAGATGAATGGCATTTTTATTTGCAAAGAAAGAAAATTGAGAGAGCGAGAGAGGTAGAGAGTTGAATATCAGTTAAGAATTGTTCTCTGTTTATATTGGTGGGGATACACTGCGTGTGGGAATAACAGTTATTCTCCCGTTTTGCAATGTGGTTTTACTGGCATTACACTGGGCAACAGAAATTTGATTTTTAAAGAAAATATTTTTGGATGGTATCAGCAAGAGTTACATTTTGTATATAACAATTATTAGAAAATATTTTTGAAAGTTACTCTCCCGTGTAGATTTCTAAAAAAATATTTTTGGGATGTACTATCAGGCGTAGATTTTTTTAAAAAATATTTTTGGAAGTTACCATAAGGCTTAGTTATTATAAGGCATAGATCTTTAAAACATATTTTTGATAGATTTTTTAAAAATATTTTTTTAACTAGCATATACCCGCTACTTCGTTAGCGAATGTGGGATGAATGTAAAACCCTATACCGACCATTATTAAAATTTTAGAACCATTTAGTACATATGTTCTCTTTAGTACGTTTTTCAAATCTACCTCTATATCTCAACCGTACACACCCATTCCGATCGCAACAGAAATCGACCTCTATACTAAATTTGGTTTAATTTTTTACCCTTTGTACTCAAATCAGATATAGCTTCACCCATATCCAAATTGAGTATCAGTTAGTGCACAATAATATAAATTTCCATAACTACCTACTTTAACGATCATAAGTACGAATTCCCACATACCCCAATCTTAGTTCCAACATACCTCAATCTTAATTTCAAATTTCAGAATTCTATCGGTTCACCTAAATCCAATTTGTATCACATTTAGTACCACTTACCAAATACTGCATATGTCAGAATAATTAATCAATCTGCTCATTAATATCGACCATAAATGAAATTTGAGTACCAAATTTCATGATTCGACCTCTAAAGGTTCACCTAAATCCAAATTTAGTTCCATTTAACACACACTTCAATCATCCATAAAATCGTATAATCGATTTCATTTCCATTGTTTTCCATTACTAAATACTTCATATAATCCAATGAAAAGCTTATTTCCCCAATTTCAGTATTCCAGACTTATCGGTTCAAACAAATCCAAAAGTATCAAATTTTGTACATAGTTGTACCAATTTCCCAAACTTCCTACATACTCCAATCCTACACCGCCACAGTCACCCTAAATCCAAGTTTCAGGATTCCAACTTTATCGGTTGAACCACAATTCAAATTGTACCAAATTTTGCACACAGTAATACGAATTTCCAAATTTTATCGGTTCACCCACAATTGAAATTGTACCAAATTTGGTACACAGTAGTACGAATTTCAAAAACTTCCATCTTAACGCAAACCAACACCACCACAGTGATCCTAAATCCATGTTTCAGGATCAAATCTCTATCATTTCATTCACAATTCAAATTGTACCAAATTTAGTACACAGTAGTACCTATTTCCAAAACTTCCTACATACCCCAACCCTACACCCCTAAAGTGATCTCAAATCCAAGTTTCAGGATTCCAACTCTATTGGTTCACTCACAATTCAAAATGTACCAAATTTAGTACACAGTAGTACCAATTTCCAAAACTTCCTACATACCCCAATCCTATACCTCCTCAGTGATCCTAAATCTAAATTTCACGATTCCAACTCTATAGCTTAATCCACAACTTAAATTGTACCAAATTTGGTACACATTAGTACAAATTTCCAAAACTTCCTATATACCCCAGTCATACACCCTCACTGTGACCTAAATCCATGTTTCAAGATTCAAACTCTATCGGTTCACCCACAATACAAATTGTACCAAATTTAGTACACAATAGTACCAATTTCCAAAACTTCCAACTTAACCCAAACCAACACCACCACAGTGATCCCAAATCTAAATTTCAGGATTCCAACTCTATCGCTTAATCCACAACTTAAATTGTACCAAATTTGGTACACATTAGTACAAATCTCCAAAACTTCCTATATACCCCAGTCATATACCCCCACAGTGATCCTAAATCCATGTTTCAGAATTCAAACTCTATCGGTTTACCCACAATACAAATTGTACCAAATTTAGTACACAGTAGTACGAATTTCCAAAACTTCCAACTTAACCCAAACCAACACTACCACAGTGAACCTAAATATAAGTTTTAGGATTCCAACTCTATTGATTCACTCACAATTAAAATTGTACCAAATTTAGTACACTTAGTACAAATTTCTACATACCCCAACCCTACACCCATACATTGATCTCAAATCCAAGTTTCAAGATTGCAACTCTATCGGTTCACTCACAATTCAAAATTTACCAAATTTAGTACACATTTCTAAAACTTCCTACATAGCTCAATCTTACACCTTAACAGTGATCCTGACTCCAAATTTCATGATTCTAGCACTGTTGGTTCACCTAAATTTCAAATTGTACCAAATTTAGTACACTTAGTACAAATTTCTAAAACTTCCTACATACCCCAACTCTACACCCCACAGTGATCCCAAATCCAAGTTTCAGGATTCCAACTCTATCGGTTCACGCACAATTCAAATTGTACCAAATTTAGTACACAGTAGTACGAATTTCCAAAACTTCCAACAAAACCCAAACCAACACCACCACAGTGATCCTAAATCAAAATTTCAGGATTCCAACTCTATCGCTTCACCCACAATTTAAAGTGTACCAAATTTAGTACACTTAGTACAAATTTCTACATACCCCAACCCAACACCCCTACAGTGATCTCAAATCCAAGTTTCAGGATTCCAACTCTATCGGTTCACTTACAATTGAAAATGTACCAAATTTAGTACACATTTCTAAAACTTTCTACATAGCTCAATCTTACACCTTAACAGTGATCCAAATTTCATGATATCTATTGGTTCACATAAAATTCAAATTGTACCAAATTTAGTACACTTAGTACAAATTTCAAAAACCTCCTACACACCCCAACCCTACACTCCCACTGTGATCCAAATCCAAGTTTCAGGATTCCAACTCTATCGGTTCACGCACAATTCAAATTGTACCAAATTTAGTACACAGTAGTACGAATTTCCAAAACTTCCAACTTAACCCAAACCAACACCACCACAGTGATCCTAAATCAAAATTTCAGGATTTGAACTCTATCGCTTCACCCACAATTTAAAGTGTACCAAATTTAGTACACTTAGTACAAATGTCTACATACCCCAACCCTACACCCATACAGTGATCTAAAATCTAAGTTTCCTAAATCAAAATTTCAGGATTTGAACTCTATCGCTTCACCCACAATTTAAAGTGTACCAAATTTAGTACACTTAGTACAAATGTCTACATACCCCAACCCTACACCCATACAGTGATCTAAAATCCAAGTTTCAGGATTCCAACTCTATCGGTTCACGCACAATTCAAATTGTACTAAATTTAGTACACATTAGTACAAATTTCTAAAACTTCATACATATCTCAATCAACAGTGGTCCTGACTCCAAATTTCATGATTTCAGCTCTATTGGTTCACCTAAAATTTAGTGCCATTTAGTACCCATAAGTATTATTTTCTTAAACGGAATCCTTAACACAATCCCACACCCCTACAATGATCCTGACTCCAAATTTCATTGTTCGCGCTCTATCGGTTCACTCAAATCCAAATTGTACCAATTATAGTACTATTTAGTACTTTTCGTACACATAAGTAAAACATTTCGAAAACTACGTACATATGTCAATCCTACACTCCGACGGTAATGTTAATTTCAAATTTCAGGATTCCAGCTCGATTTTTTATCTGCAAATTAAATTTGTACCAAATATAGTACCATATAGTACTTTTCGTACACATGAGTACACGCTTTAAAAACCATCTCCTTAAATAGACCCTACTTCTCAACCTTAATTTGCATTCCAAATTTCAGGTTTTTAGCTCTATCCATTCACATGCTATGAAATTGTACTAAATTTAGTACATTTTAGTACTTTTCGCATACTTATAGTTTGAATCTCCAAAAAAAACCCTTTGCTATATCTATTCTACACTCCGTCAGTGACCCTCATTGAAAATTTAAGAGTTCTTGCTGCACCGGTTTGCCAAATACACAAATGGTATCACATTTAGTACTTTTCGTACCGTTCTAGTACGAATTTCCAAAAACCCAGCCTTATCCCAGATATCGCATTTTTAAATTTCCACGTTTGGCCAATATCTGCTATCCTTCAGAACCTTTGTTGATGGAGAATTTCTGTTGCCATGTGTTAAACGTCTTCATGGAGAACATATTGTCACAAATAGATCATTTTCTTTAGAACTCGCAAAAAAAACCAAGGAGAAATAGAGAACGAGAAAATTCTCTCTCTCTCTCTCTCCCGATACCATGTAAATAGTACACTAGGGAATTTTCATGCACCCAAGTGACGTTTGAATCGAATGATGATGATGATGATCAATTATTAAATTTTGACAGGGTCGTCATATGTTTGCCTTAGATAAAACAGCAATTTTCTTATATCGTATTGTTGTTGCTGCTGTTGTTTATTTTTATCTAAATCTTGGAAATTTGTTTGAACAACTGATGACTGATGGCTGATAACAATGCAAAAAAACCTAATGTACAACCCGACAAGTGTTGAAATATTTTAATAGACCACCATATTTTTTATTAATTTTTGTTGTTGTTGTGTTTGATATAATTTATGTACTTTGTACATATCTGTTCGGGTTTTTATCTATTTTTTGGGGGGTTTGTTCTCTTTTCTTTTTTTGATTTTTTTTTTAATTTTGGGTTTTGAGTTATGATCTTACTTTAACCATTTTTTGAGATTTTAATTTTTTTGTTTTTCAATTTTTATTAATTTAAAAACTGCAGCTCCGTTAGCTGCATTAAATTCAGTTCGATCGATTATTGCTTGATCACGAAAAAAAACTATTAAATGAAAACTAACACATCGAGCCGTTCGCCGTACCGTAATATTCAATACTGATTGCCGCTGAATTTCGAAAACGCCAATTTACCCAACCGCCGAATATCATGTTTATAATATTTTTTATTTATTTTTGTTTTTTTCGTTTTTGAGCTTCATTTGTTGCGGCATTCATTGTTTGGGGTTTTGGACTCAAGCGTCGTTTTGTGTGTTTTTCTTTTCTTTCTCATTTTTTTCTTCATTGTTGTTGTAGTCGTCTTCTTCTTTTTTTGGGGTAGTACTGATCTCTCACACTTGAACCATGAATGAATGTCATTTAATAAATAAAAAAATAAGCAGATCTTATGTGGATCGGTACACAATGTGTTCGGAAAATGCAGCTTAGAGACAACAAGTCAACAGCTAACCCGACAAAGGCGTGGATTTTTTAAAGAATATTTTTTCAAGGCCTACCAAAGGCGTGGATTTTTTAAATAATATTTTTTGAAGGCCTATCAAAGGCCTGGATTTTTTTGAAAAATATTTTTTCAAGGCCTACCAAAGGCGCAGATTTTTTTTGAAGAATATTTATTCAAGGTCTACCAAAGGCGTGGATTTTTTTGAAGAATATTTTTTCAAGGCCTACCAATGGCGTGGATTTTTTAAAGAATATTTTCTCAAGGCCTACCAAAGGCCTGGATTTTTTTTGAAGAATTTTTTTCAAGGCCTACCAAAGGCGTGGATTTTTTTGAAGAATATTTTTTCAAGGCCTACCAAAGGCGTGGATTTTTTAAAGAATATTTTTTCAAGGCCTACCAAAGGCGTGGATTTTTTAAAGAATATTTTTTCAAGGCCTACCAAAGGCGTGGATTTTTTAAAGAATATTTTTTCAAGGCCTACCAAAGGCGTGGATTTTTTAAAGAATATTTTTTCGAGGCCTACCAAAGGCGTGGATTTTTTAAAGAATATTTTTTCAAGGCCTACCAATGGCGTGGATTTTTTTGAAGAATATTTTTTCAAGGCCTACCAAAGGCGTGGATTTTTTGAAAAATATTTTTTCAAGGCCTACCAAAGGCGTGGATTTTTTAAAGAACATTTTTTCAAGGCCTACCAAAGGCGTGGATTTTTTAAAGAATATTTTTTCAAGGCCTACCAAAGGCTACCAAAGGCGTGGATTTTTTAAAGAATATTTTTTCAAGGCCTACCACAGGCGTGGATTTTTTAAAGAATATTTTTTCAAGGCCTACCAAAGGCGTGGATTTTTTAAAGAATATTTTTTCAAGGCCTACCAAAGGCGTGGATTTTTAAGGAATATTTTTTCAAGGCCTACCAAAGGCGTGGATTTTTTTAAAGAATATTTTTTCAAGGCCTACCACAGGCGTGGATTGTTTAAAGAATATTTTTTCAAGGCCTACCAAAGGCGTGGATTTTTTAAAGAATATTTTTTCAAGGCCTACCAAAGGCGTGGATTTTTTAAAGAATATTTTTTCAAGCCTACCAAAGGCCTGGATTTTTTTTGAAGAATATTTTTTTCAAGACCTACCAAAGGCTTGGATTTTTTAAAAAATATTTTTCAAAGGCCTACCAAAGGCGTGGATTTTTTAAAGAATATTTTTTCAAGGCCTACCAAAGGCGTGGATTTTTTTGAAGAATATTTTTCAAGGCCTACCAAAGGCCAGGATTTTTTAAAGAATATTTTTTCAAGGCCTACCAAAGGCGTGGACTTTTTAAAGAATATTTTTTCAAGGCCTACCAAAGGCGTGGACTTTTTAAATAATATTTTTTCAAGGCCTACCAAAGGCGTGGACTTTTTAAATAATATTTTTTCAAGGCCTACCAAAGGCCTGGATTTTTTTGAAGAATATTTTTTCAAGGCCTACCAAAGGCGTGGACTTTTTAAAGAATATTTTTTCAAGGCCTACCAAAGGCGGGTATTTTTTAAAGAATATTTTTTCAAGACCTACCAAAGGCGTGGATTTTTTAAAGAATATTTTTTCAAGGCCTACCAAAGGCGTGGATTTTTTTGAAGAATATTTTTCAAGGCCTACCAAAGGCCAGGATTTTTTTAAATAATATTTTTTCAAGGCCTACCAAAGGCCTGGATTTTTTTGAAGAATATTTTTTCAAGGCCTACCAAAGGCCTGGATTTTTTTGAACTATGAAAAAGCAAAGAAAAAGAAAACCAAACCCCCAAGACCCCCCGCAAACAAACGTATGGAATGTGCGAATATTTTTTCAAGGCCTACCAAAGGCGTGGATTTTTTAAAGAATATTTTTTCAAGGCCTACCAAAGGCGTGGATTTTTTAAAGAATATTTTTTCAAGGCCTACCAAAGGCGTGGATTTTTTAAATAATATTTTTTGAAGGCCTATCAAAGGCCTGGATTTTTTTGAAGAATATTTTTTCAAGGCCTACCAAAGGCGTGGATTTTTTTAAAGAATATTTTTTCAAGGCCTATCCAAGGCGTGGATTTTTTTGAAGAATATTTATTCAAGGTCTACCAAAGGCGTGGATTTTTTTGAAGAATATTTTTTCAAGGCCTATCCAAGGCGTGGATTTCAAGACCTACCAAAGGCGTGGATTTTTTAAAGAATATTTTTTCAAGGCCTACCAAAGGCGTGGACTTTTTAAAGAATATTTTTTCAAGGCCTACCAAAGGCGTGGACTTTTTAAAGAATATTTTTTCAAGGCCTACCAAAGGCGTGGACTTTTTAAATAATATTTTGCAGAAAATAATATTTTTTCAAGGCCTACCAAAGGCGTGGATTTTTTAAAGAATATTTTTTCAAGGCCTACCAAAGGCGTGGATTTTTTAAAGAATATTTTTTCAAGGCCTACCAAAGGCGTGGACTTTTTAAAGAATATTTTTTCAAGGCCTACCAAAGGCGTGGATTTTTAAAGGAATATTTTTTCAAGACCTACCAAAGGCGTGGATTTTTAAAAGAATATTTTTTCAAGGCCTACCAAAGGCGTGGATTTTTTTGAAGAATATTTTTCAAGGCCTACCAAAGGCCAGGATTTTTTTAAATAATATTTTTTTAAGGCCTACCAAAGGCCTGGATTTTTTTGAAGAATATTTTTTCAAGGCCTACCAAAGGCGTGGATTTTTTTGAAGAATATTTTTCAAGGCCTACCAAAGGCCAGGATTTTTTTAGATAATATTTTTTCAAGGCCTACCAAAGGCCTGGATTTTTTTGAAGAATATTTTTTCAAGGCCTACCAAAGGCGTGGACTTTTTAAAGAATATTTTTTCAAGGCCTACCAAAGGCGGGTATTTTTTAAAGAATATTTTTTCAAAGATTGGATTGTTTAAAGAACATTTTTTCAAGGCCTGGATTTTTTTAATGAATATTTTTTCAAGGATTGGATTTTTTAAAGAACATTTTTTCAAGGCCTGGATTTTTTAAAAAATATTTTCTCAAGGCCTGGATTTTTTTGAATATTACACCTATTATAAAATTATATTTTTAACTCTTGTGGTTATTCACTTGACTGGCTAAATTAAATGTTTTTTCACGACAGAGCTCCATCCGGACCACCGCCCCTCTTCTTTATCTCTTCCACATGATTTTATTCCCACACAATTTGTTGTGATTTATTGTAAAGTGTTCGAATCTTGTGGACCAAATAACTAGAGACGTGACGTCTGTCGGTGGCTCGGTTGGCTACGATATTAACACTATGACTCAAGGTTTAATTAACGTGGTTTATCTCTTCGGTCGGTTGTAAACAAACAATTATGGGAGGCAAATACGCTACAATTTGATGTTTGAAG
The DNA here is from genome assembly GCF_032173495.1 of Musca vetustissima. NCBI lineage: Eukaryota > Metazoa > Arthropoda > Insecta > Diptera > Muscidae > Musca > Musca vetustissima. Next base: position 66,737 of record NW_026879362.1, read on the forward strand.
CTGTGTGTGTAAAGTGTCGTCACTCGGCTACAAATTCCAACCTGCAAAGTGAGCTGTTGTTACTGTTGTTGTAACTCATTGAAAATGCAGACGACATACCCAAGTTGGCTCTCACAGAACTAAAACAACAACAAAAAACTGGAACGTAAAAAAGAAACTTACCGTAAATTCAGGTGACTCATCACTGCCATCAGCATTGGCTCTTTCATTGACTTGATGACCGCACACGTACCAAGTAACCTGAGCATCTGCGGGATAGACGCGAGCACAAAATGTGGCCCGTTTCGAGCCATCGCCGGTCATTAGTAGAGGTAAAGGTGACTTGAGTATGGCCAAGTCGGCTACTTCGGACTGCTGCTGCACTTCGTCGCTTCGCCGTTCAATGTTCAGGTTTGTGGATGTGGAGCATTGCAGGCCATGACTGGTAATGTGGCAGGTATAGAGGCCAGAATCTAAATCGAAGGCATCGAATAGACGTAAACACAACAAACCGTTCCCATGATCAATGTAGCTGTGGAAGGGGGAGAGGAAGAGAAGGGGAAAGAGAAAAAATAAATGTAGTTATTGGCAGCAATGCACTTGGCAAGCAGGTTGCTCGAGTTGTTGTTGTTGCTTTAGCTTGTGCGCGGTTTCAACTTACTTAAAATCTTCAGAGTCTTTGATCAGTTCACCATTGCGGCTCCATGTGTAGCTATAGGGCTGATTGCATTCCAATTCGAAGCACAAATCAATGATTTCACCTTCGCTGTAGTCCACCGCATCTGGCAGTGGTTTTCGGATTTTACAAATGGGTTCAATGCTGCCAGAGGTGACGCCGGTGCGTATGTCACCACAATTAACGCTGTCACTACTACTACCATCGTTTCCGTTGTCATTGTCAGCTTCACTTGGCCGAAATTTAACCACAGTTGAGGTTATAATCGGTTCATGGTCTTCACCCTCAATAACACAGCTATAAATGCCCTCATCCTCCTGGGTAACCTCATCGACTACCAAAAACACCTCACCTTCCTCGGCGGAGAATTGCATGTGGATCCTCTCATTCGCCACCAACTCCTCGCCATTATGATAGAACTTACACGAAGGCACTGAGGAACCTCGGAAACCGGCAGCCAAGGCCATGCGACCACCAATTGCCGTCGACGGACCCATTATTCTTCTATGCATGTAGGCATTTCTTCGCGAAGACGAAGCTCTAATACTCCTACCCGATGGAGATTTTGAATAACGTGAACTGCGAATAACATCCAGGCGGGCCGATGCCTCAATTCGTCCATAATCATTTTCCAGCGTGATGCGATACAATCCCGCATCTTCAAAGCCGACATCTTCAATTTCCAAATAACGTAGATCATCCACTTCCTTAACACGAATGCGACCCGTTGGCGTGACAATTAAACCATCCTTATCCCAGGTGGCCCAGGGTGTGGGATTACCACCAATGGCACATTGGAAGCGTACACTATCACCCTCCTCCACAACACGACTATTCGGTATGGCCAGGAATTTCGGTGCCGATATGGGTAAATGCAATTCCTGATTAATGCGGCGACTTTCGTTGATTTCAATACCCGAACTGCGATAGGAGAGGCGTCGGGATGGCGAGAAACTTCGGACCGGTGTTGAGCGTGGTGTCGACAACGGTGTCGAGTTGCTGGAGAGTAATGCAGCCGGACGAGACAATTGACGATTTACCATATTCTCCTTTTCCTCGGGTACATCAACAATGATGCAGGCAGAGGACAATGTTCGACCGATATTGTTCTTCGCAACACAAGTATATTCACCCTCATCTTCGGGGTAAATGCGTGGTATACGCAACATGGCCTTAATACCATCATAGGTCATATCATAATCTTTACCACTGGGCAGCACTCGGCCATCTTTTTCCCAAATGATAATCGGTTCGGGCAGACCCTCAACGTGCGCCTCCAATGTTATGGCATCACCATCACAACAGCGTAGATTCCTCAGAGAGCGTATGAAACGTGGTAATGTTTCAACATTTCTGGAAGAGAGGAGGGATGGAGGAAATTAAATAACGGTATTTAGAGGAAGAGTGAGAAGAGAAATGTGGCAAAACTTACCCATGTCGTATTGATCCTTTCTCCATTTGTTTTTGATTGAGAATATCTGAAAGGGAGATGAAGAAGAAAAGTTAAGTATTAAGTTTTGAGTAACAAAAGAATATTTTTTTCAGCACCCAAAATGAGCTTGGATTATTTCAAAATATTTTTTTCAGGCCTTGAATAAATCTTCTTTAAAAAATTTTAAGCCTTGGATAGGCCTTGAATTTTTTTTTAAAAATTTTTTAAGTATTAAATGTAGGCCTTGAATAAAAAAATCTTCTTTAAAAAATTTTTTTAAAAACCCTTGGATAGGCCTTGAATAAATCTTCTTTAAAAAATCCACCCCTTGGATAGGCCTTGAATAAATCTTCTTTAAAAAATCCACGCCTTGGATAGGCCTTGAATAAATCTTCTTTAAAAAATTTTAAGCCTTGGATAGGCCTTGAATAAATCTTCTTTAAAAAATTTTAAGCCTTGGATAGGCCTTGAATAAATCTTCTTTAAAAAATCCACGCCTTGGATAGGCCTTGAATAAATCTTCTTTAAAAAATCCACGCCTTGGATAGGCCTTGAATAAATCTCCTTTAAAAAATCCACGCCTTGGATAGGCCTTGAATAAATCTTCATTAAAAAATCCACGCCTTGGATAGGCCTTGAATAAATCTTCTTTAAAAAATCCACGCCTTGGATAGGCCTTGAATAAATCTTCTTTAAAAAATCCACGCCTTGGATATGCCTTGAATAAATCTTCTTTAAAAAATCTACGCCTTAGATAGGCCTTGAATAAATCTTCTTAAAAGAAATCCAGCCTTGGATAGGCCTTGAACAAATTGTTTAAAAAAATCCACGCCTTGGATAGGCCTTGAATAAATCCTTTTTAAAAAAATCCATGCCTTGGATAGGCTTTGAAAAAATATTATTTAAAAAAGCCTCCTATAGCTTTTGCAAAATATTCCTTAAGAATCGAATTTTTTTTATTTTCAATTCTTTAAGCAAATGGTCCATTATAAGATGACAAACCAACCATTGGACTGTACGAATACAACTCTGCATTCAAAGAAAGATACATTGTGTACAAATATAGTTGGCAACACTACTGGCTATGTTCATTATTGGTGCATGAATTGACTAAAAAAGCTAATTAAAGACATAAACACACACACACACACTCAATTCAGCAACAGTAGATAAATCTATAGATAAATATCTTTCAACAATTCAATTCTTTTGTATCTAATTATTACAGCTGAAATTATTTGTTCTCTCCCTTTCTCTCTCACACACATGTTTTCTTTAAATGTCTCCCCTTTAAACGGTTATTTTCTCCTCTCATTTGTTTGCTTCTCTGTTCACACTCTCACGCAAGTTGAACAACAAACACATACAGCAATCGATAAAATCGATTACTGCTAGTTGGCAACACTGTTTGCATTATGCAATCGATATATCCACATCTCTAGTCTCACATTTAGCTATCATCTCCAATAAAAGGAAAACATTTAATTCGTTCGGTGTTGTTTTGCTAAACAATTTTCTAAATAAAATATTAAAAATAATAAAAAAATTAAAACAAAAACATCTCCACCATGATTATTATGCACGTTGAATTGGAACCGGGCTATCGCAAGGCCGACATCAATAATTTACCCACAGTGAATAGTCAGACGGTATTTGATTTCATAGCAAAAGTTGCCAAGGGACAACAGAATTTAGTGAGGTAAATAAATAAATTCGGTTTCTAAATAGATTCCAATAAATCTTTTTGTAAACTTCTTTAGGCAACAAACTCAGGATGCCGATTTACGTGTGGACTACATACAAATACGCCGCCTGGCCGAAGAGACAGATGTTAAGGCTTTGGTATTCCCTGCCGCCACAGCATTAGCTTCCCGTGTGGAGGGACATGTGCGTGTCAGTATTAAAGTGGATACAAAGAAGCAGGCAATCACGGAATCGGTGTGTGAACGTTGCGCGGGAAGGGGTAGGTGAAAATGTTTTAGTTACTTTGTGTGCACAACGCAGGAGGAGGAGGAGGAGGAGGAGGTTTTGGCGATAAAGAAGAGGCACAACTTGTAACACCAGAACGGTGTGAAGTCACAGGCGAATAGGAAGTTGGTGCGTCCACGTCTGTTTGCAGTAGGCGAGCTGAAGAGAGTCTCTAAAGACCTCTATAGTCGAGATGAAGGGAGTATTTACAGAGAAGCCGAAGACGGTCTCTATAGACTGAAGGTCGTCTTTATAGTCCAGAACAGACAAGCCGATGGTCGTCTAGTATGGATGAGTCGATAGTCTTCTTCCACAAACGAGCTGATGGTCGTCTATAGATGTTTTCTTCGGAGGTTTTCAAGGTCGTCTTTAAAGTCCAGTTGGAGCAGTCTCTAATAGACAAGTCGATGGTCGTCTAGTATGGACGAGTCGATTGTCTTCTTTCATAAACGAGCTGATGGTCTTCCATAGAGGTTTTCTTCGGCGGAGGTGTGGATTTTTTAATGAATATTTTTTAGGGTCACCAGATGCGTGGATTATCTAATTTTTTTAGTCCAACCTTGAATTTTGAAAGGCGGATTTTCTAAAGAAAAGAATTGCCAAAGGCTCCAGAGGCTTGGATTTTTTAAAGAAAAAATTGGAAAAGGCCTCCGGAGGCCTGGATTTTTTTAAAAAAAATTGTCAAAGGCCTCCGGAGGCCTGAATTTTTTAAAGAAAAAATTGTCAAAGGCCTCCGGAGGCCTGGATTTTTTTAAAGAATATTTTTTCAAGAGAGAATCGCGATCAGCTCTCCTTTAGAGAGACTCGCGATCAACTCGCCTATAGAGAGACTCGCGATCAGCTCGCTTATAGAGAAACTCGCGATCAGTTTGCCTATAGAGAGACTCGCGATCAGTTTGCCTATAGAGAGACTCGCGATCAGTTTGCCTATAGAGAGACTCGCGATCAGTTCGCCTATAGAGAGACTCGCGATCAGTTCGCCTATAGAGAGACTCGCTTCAGCTCGCCTATAGAGAGACTCGCTTCAGCTCGCCTGTAGAGAGACTCGCTTCAGCTCGCCTATAGAGAGACTCGCTTCAGCTCGCCTATAGAGAGACTCGCTTCAGCTCGCCTATAGAGAGACTCGCTTCAGCTCGCCTATAGAGAGACTCGCTTCAGCTCGCCTATAGAGAGACTCGCTTCAGCTCGCCTATAGAGAGACTCGCTTCAGCTCGCCTATAGAGAGACTCGCTTCAGCTCGCCTATAGAGAGACTCGCTTCAGCTCGCCTATAGAGAGACTCGCTTCAGCTCGCCTTTAGAGAGACTCGCTTCAGCTCGCCTATGGAGATTCACTTCAGAACGCCTATAGAGAGACTCGCTTCAGCTCGCCTATGGAGATTCACTTCAGAACGCCTATAGATACTCGCTTCAACTCACCTATAGAGGCTCTCTTCAGCTATCCTATTGAGGATCTCTTTAGATCGTATTGAGGTTCAGTTTAGCCACTCTTCAAAGACCGCCACCGGCTCTTCTATAAAAATCCTTCTTTGTAGCACACAAAGTCAATTTTCTTTCCCATAAAAAATTAAAATGTATCATCATCCTCTTCATAGAATCCTGTCCCCACATTTTAACGCTAATATTTTGGCTGCATCGCAAAAGCACCGATACGGATACCCCAATTGTTCACGATTTTTGGGGTCATGAAACAGAATCACTAATGGAAGAAGGACGCATCGAATCGTTACGACTACGCGATATATTTGCTTGTGAAGAGTTACGTATGGAATGTGATGTAGAAGCCGCTGCGGTGACAGATGTCGAAGGTGCCGCATTCTTAGAAGCTGTTCTCGATGAAATGGAAGGCCAAGGGCTAAAAGATTCTGCCTTATATCGTCACTTTAGGGGAGTAATGGAAGAATTCGAACCCATATTTATACATCATAGCCTTTTGGATTGCAAAAATAATGGTATTAAAGATTCGAATACTTTCCTACAATATATGGAGGAGCAGTGTAAACAAGGCCTTTTCGATCGGGTTGCTGCCATTTCAAAAACCAGTTATAAAACCTCCTTGTGGCTGGAGACCCAATATATGAGACTGAGATGTTCGCTAATACATCGTATTGCCTCGCGGAAGGACACAATAGAAGATGAACAAATTTTAGAGGCTTTGTTTTGTAAAAATCGTGATTGCAACATTGAGGAGAAACAGCAGATGAAACAGCATAAACGTTTCATATTGAAACAAACTGAGAAATTGGAAAATAAAACCTATCATGAATGTGGCCTGCTGATTAGTGAAAGTTATCCGTACATTTGTGCCTCACCCGATGGCATAACCGATGATCATATTGTGGAGATAAAGGCACCAAAGACCGATGAGGAATTTGAAAAATATCTGGAGGGTCGGGAGACAATTGCTCCCAAATATATGGCCCAAATACAAATACAAATGTATACGGCAAATGTCACGAAGGCGTTGTATTGTGTGCTGAGTCCCACCTTTGATACAAATGGGGCGCTACATTATGTCTGGGTCCAGGCGGATATGGAATTTGTGGCAAGTTTACTAAGTGCGGCCGAAGACTTTTGGAAGGAGGTGGTATTTCCGCGATTGTCGAAAATTTATTTTTAAATTTGGAAACAAAAAACGTTTGTTTTTTTATTATTATTGTAAAATTATGTTATGTGCAACACACACTCACACAGACCACACCATCGCAAATCATTTTCATCGTTTTTTTCTTTTCTATTTTTTTAAATAGGAAACATAAATAAAAAAGAATTGTGTTTAGAAAACCCACCACTACCCATGTTGTATTATCTTTGGACTGGAAAGTTGTTTCCGTGTAAATGTGTGGGAAAGAATGTATTTTTTTTTTTGTTTTATAAGAAGAAACACAACAACAACACCGACTTACCTTTGGCAAATATTTGCAATGAAATTACAGCCTTTGTTTCGCCATGACAATTACTGGCAATAACAGAATAGGTACCGGTAAAATCCAATTTGGCATATGGTATTTCCAAACGATATTCGGGTCCCTCGCCAATGCGTCGGAAGTGGGGAGCGTCCTTGTAATATTCGGGCTGGAAGTAAAAGAATGCAAAATAATAAAAATTAGAAAAATAAAATCAAAATTCTTTATGAATGGTGGATTGTTGGTGCGGATTTTTTAAAGAATATTTTTTCAAGGCAGGGATTTTTTAAATAATATTTTTTGGAGGCCTTTACAAGGCGTGGATTTTTTAAAGAATATTTTTTGGAGGCCTTTACAAGGCGTGGATTTTTTAAAGAATATTTTTTGGAGGCCTTTACAAGGCGTGGATTTTTTAAAGAATATTTTTTGGAGGCCTTTACAAGGCGTGGATTTTTTAAAGAATATTTTTTGGAGGCCTTTACAAGGCGTGGATTTTTTAAAGAATATTTTTTGGAGGCCTTTACAAGGCGTGGATTTTTTAAAGAATATTTTTTGGAGGCCTTTACAAGGCGTGGATTTTTTAAAGAATATTTTTTGGAGGCCTTTACAAGGCGTGGATTTTTTAAAGAATATTTTTTGGAGGCCTTTACAAGGCGTGGATTTTTTAAAGAATATTTTTTGGAGGCCTTTACAAGGCGTGGATTTTTTAAAGAATATTTTTTGGAGGCCTTTACAAGGCGTGGATTTTTTAAAGAATATTTTTTGGAGGCCTTTACAAGGCGTGGATTTTTTAAAGAATATTTTTTGGAGGCCTTTACAAGGCGTGGATTTTTTAAAGAATATTTTTTGGAGGCCTTTACAAGGCGTGGATTTTTTAAAGAATATTTTTTGGAGGCCTTTACAAGGCGTGGATTTTTTAAAGAATATTTTTTGGAGGCCTTTACAAGGCGTGGATTTTTTAAAGAATATTTTTTGGAGGCCTTTACAAGGCGTGGATTTTTTAAAGAATATTTTTTGGAGGCCTTTACAAGGCGTGGATTTTTTAAAGAATATTTTTTGGAGGCCTTTACAAGGCGTGGATTTTTTAAAGAATATTTTTTCAAGGCCTATCCAAGGCGTCGATTTTTTAAAGAATATTTTTTGGAGGCCTTTACAAGGCGTCGATTTTTTAAAGAATATTTTTTGGAGGCCTTTACAAGGAGACTTCCTTTGAACTTTGTAAGGCGTGCATTTTTTAAAGAATATTTTTTCAAGGCCTATTCAAGGCGTGGATTTTTTAAAGAATATTTTTTGGAGGCCTTTACAAGGCGTGGATTTTTTAACGAATATTTTTTGGAGGCCTTTACAAGGCGTGGATTTTTTAAAGAATATTTTTTTGGAGACCTTTACAAGGCGTGGATTTTTTTAGAGGCATTTACAAGGCGTGGATTTTTTTAGAGGCATTTACAATGGTTTTAAAGAATAATTTTTAAGTATTAAAAAATCAATGGTCCAAGCAAAATCCGACTTCTTTTGAACTTTGTAAGGCGTGCATTTTTTAAAGAATATTTTTCAAATGCCGGAGAAGAATAATATTTTTCAAGACTCGTGTATAGAGATTCACATCAGCTCGATTCGATAAAGACGATTTTATAAAGGTGAGCTTCAGCTCATTTTTTAAAGAATATCTTTCTACGGAGACCTCCTTCATCACGTCTATTGAGACTTCATCTAGCTCATCTAAAGAGGACCTTTTCTGCTCGTATATAAAGACTTCCCATAGTTCCCATAGTTTTGAAGAATATTTTTTCAAGGCCTATCCAAGGCGTGCATTTTTTAAAGAATATTTTTTCAAGGCCTATTCAAGGCGTGGATTTTTTAAAGAATATTTTTTGGAGGCCTTTACAAGGCGTGGATTTTTTAACGAATATTTTTTGGAGGCCTTTACAAGGCGTGGATTTTTTTAGAGGCATTTACAAGGCGTGGATTTTTTTAGAGGCATTTACAATGGTTTTAAAGAATATTTTTTAAGTATTAAAAAATCAATGGTCCAAGCAAAATCCGACTTCTTTTGAACTTTGTAAGGCGTGCATTTTTTAAAGAATATTTTTCAAATGCCGGAGAAGAATAACATTTTTCAAGACTCGTGTATAGAGATTCACATCAGCTCGTCGATAAAGACGACCTCTATAAAGGTGAGCTTCAGCTCATTTATAAGAACGAAAGACGATCTTCAGCTCGTCTACGGAGACCTCCTTCATCACGTCTATTGAGACTTCATCTAGCTCATCTAAAGAGGCCCGTTTCTGCTCGTATATAAAGACTTCCCATAGTTGGCCCATAGAGACTCACTTTAGCTCGACTAGAAAATAATACAGCCCGTATATAGGGCTCCCTTCAGCTCGTCTACAAATACCCTATTCAGTATGACTATAGAGACTCCCTTCATTTCGTCTATAGAGATTCCCTTCAGGTCGTCTCTTGGGACTCAATTTAGCTCGTCTTTTGAGTCTACCTTCAGCTGATAAAGACATCCTCTAGCTGGTCTATAGAGACTACATTTAGTACTTCTATAGAGACTGCCTTTATCTCTATAGAAATCCCCTTCAGCTTTCAGGTTGTCTTTAAAGACTCCCATCGGGTTGTTATTTTCGAGTAAATATTTTACAAATGTATTTTGTCGTAGTATGAGAACAAATATTCCAAAGGACAGACATCTAGATATAGAGAGTGCGTTTACAGAATATTATTTTTAGTCTATGACGCGATCTCTCCAATCAACTTATGTTGGACGGGGTGGTGGAGAATCAGGAAGGTTGTTATGCACCCATATAGGCCTGTGTAGCACATTACTCAAATGTGGCTGCAATTTTGTTGTTGTTGTCTGCCAGCCAGCCAGTGAGCCCGAGCTTGGTTCCGAACATAAAATCCATGATTCATAAAATATGATTTTATTACAGTTAATAATTTGTTTAATGTTATTTTAATGCCATATAAGCTGAAATTCAATAGAAGCCAGTTTTTTTTTTGTCTGTTTGACGTTTGTTGGTTGGGTCGTTCATTGTCTGTCTGGTTGCGTTTCCAACGACCGATCGACCACAAAACGATGCAAAACGTCAGCAAAAGTGTGCGTTAAAAAAAAAGTGACGTCAATTGGTTTTGCGGGTTGGTTAGCTGGGCTGGCTGGCTGGCTTGTAGACAATTACAAATCACCAGCCGACCGAACGACCAAAATGGAACGCACAGGAAGACATGATATAAAGTGACAGCAAATAAAAATCATAGATTGGGTGTTTTTGGGTGTAGGGTAACTATAAAGAAACGATTTGGAGGTAATTCAAAGGATTGGACTGTGAGCCATTCCTTTTAGAGGATCAGGTGGTGGCGGTGGATTTCTATTAGGATAGTAGCCCAACTATCTAAAATGGCCTGAGATATATATTGCTTGTACTCCCAGTGATGATGAACGCTAAGGGTTAATAGATGTTGGTAGAGTGAGACTGGGATTATTTTGAATGAAGTACCTAATTGTTAGGGAAATATTGGTCATTGGTAGTTGCTGTTCTACTCAACGTAGTTCTATTTTTTTAATTTTAATTAAAATTACAAAAAGTCGTCGATCTGTATTGTTTGAGATCACACTGAAAATGCGAATGAAGAGGAGTATCGTGTTACATACCAGACATATAATATGTACCGTGTCATTAATACAACCCAAATTGAGGTTGTTTTATCACCCTTATCTCAGTTGTGCCAAAAAAAGGACTGTCGGAATTATGGACCCACTGCCCTGTACATTCGAAAGTAGCCACATCTATGATGTTCGTGTGATAAACAGTGTGACCTCAAGCGTTTTAGGTACAGTTGTAGATGGCGTTTAGCTCGTCTATGGAGTTACCCTTCACCTAGGCTATTAAAAATCCTCTTAGATCATTGATAGAGTTCTCCTCCAGCTCGTATGTAGTGTGTGCGAACAACATTATAAGACTATCGAATGTGACGCTTACAACACTGGGGTATATTGTGGTCGGAATTATGAATCTATCGACTTGCACATTTAAAAGTACCGATGCTGGTACCAAAACAGCGTCACAATAGCCAGAGTTCAGACCATATATAGAGACTGACTTCCGTTGACTGACTTATATTGAGAATCGTCTATAGAGACTTCCTGCAGCTCGTCTATAGCGAATATTATTAGCTCCCACCATGTACTCTACACAACAACTTCTATTGTCACTACTTGCAGGGCTACCTTCAGCTCATGTATAGAGACTTCAATCAGCTATAAAAACTACCACCAGCTCTAGGGGTCACATTCGATAGCATATACAAGTCGTCCGCGCATGCCACAGCTATTTGCGACAAAGTCAGGAGCATAAACAAGGTTCTCAAGTCGCTAGCCGGCAGCACTTGGGGAGCTGACAAGGAAACCTTGTTAACGACTTATAAGGCAATAGGCCGGTCTGTGGTAAACTATGCGGCGCCAGTGTGGTCCGCTAACGTTAGTGCAACGCAGTGGAAAAATCTTCAATCCTGCCAAAATGCCGCCTGAGGACTGCAACAGGATGTCTCCTCATGACTCCAATAGACCACTTGCATGAGGAGACGAAGATCCTTCCTGTGCGTCAACACAATAAGATGTTGTCGATGCAATACTTGCTTGGGTGTTATAGGAGCAGCCATCCGAACCGCTACCTAATGGATAGGGACCCACCACCCAGGCATGTCAGGAAGGATCTCCATGATCTGGAGAGAGAGGTCCAGAGATACAAAAGGGAGCCCCTAGATCAACAGGCCTATCAAGCAGGATTGAACAGTATTCACACGGACGCAGTTGAGGAAGCAGTTCAAGAATATCGTGTGAATACCATCCTCGATGACCATCCGCCTGAGATAGCCGCAGAAGAGCAGCAGCTACCTCGACAAACTAGAGTGGTCTTGGCACAGCTGAGATCTGGATGGTGTAGCCGCCTCAATTCGTATTGGGCACGGATTGATGGAGAGGTCGACAATGTCTGCTCGGCATGTGGTAACGGACCACATGATACGCTACATCTGTTTAATTGCCCAGCCAAACCCACTCTCCTAACCCCATCTTCTCTCTGGACTCAACCTGTACAGGTCGCAGCCTTTCTGAATTTGGAGTTAGAGGCAGAACCAGATTAAGGAAAATTGGAAATACACAGCAGTACTAGCTGCTACAACAACAACAACCACCAGCTCTCGTTTCCACGACACAGGGGTCTACGATCCGAAACGACCCGAGTGTTACTCTGCCACTTCAGCCCATTGTGTAAAAGCAATAGGGCTGCTACAACAAACAGCTCTTCTATAGAGACCTCCGTCAATGGTGTGAGCGGACTAATTAAAAGCCTATCGGTCGGAGTTAAGGACTCATTAACTTGCACATTCAAAAGTAACCATGTGACAATTCTCTGCAGTCCATGTGGGAAAAGTGTGACCTCAGAATCTTAGCTGCAAAAGTGAAATCATTTAAGTCCTGTAAGATTCACCATCCTGCCCCTTTTCCAGACACCCAGGACCTTGTTAGGTTGGCAAATAAATAATTGAGGACCTTGATTAGATAATGTACTTCTAGTTCATACTTAGGGTGACAATGGAAATATCTTCTAAGGTTAATAGTGGAGGTTCCACCTCGGACTGAAGAGAACGTATACTAGGAAATATTGTCATATCTATCTTATCGGTCTAGAGGTGCTCTATAAATTGACCCAAAATTGGTAAAAAATAATTTCCTCACAACTGGGGATCAGTTAATACCACATCGGTCAAATGGGACAGAAATCGGATCGCCTTTTCTTCATTCTTGGGTTGGAGAACGACTTAAACATCAGCCATTAGCCTTTTCGTTCTAAGGAGAATCCTATACGTCGATCTACTCCCAATTGTACTCTCGGGTTATTCTATAAATTGCCGAAGCGATTTATTATAAGTCGTGTATCCCGTCGGATTTGTTAAATTCTTAGAAGTGCTCTAAATGAGAGCGTATTTCGATCGTCATTCTTTCTTCCAGGGTCGGAGAGTAATTTAACCCCTGCTCACATCGTTCTCGTTTCGGAAAAAGGATGTTACAGAACTTACAGATGTTTTAGGCTTTTCCCCTGTCTAATGTTTTGACTTAAAGCTTCAAATCTCTTGATTCTTGACGTAATCTTTTTTTTATCATTTTCCTTTTTTTTCTGGGGTCCTCATTATGGGTTCTCATTATACCCTACACAGCTATCTTGTCCAGGTATTTTGGCTTTGTGTGGCACCAAGAATTTATAGCGCCGTGAAATATTGGTCCTAGTTCCACCTTATCATTCATTCTCGACTAGCTGAGTCGTTCTAGACATGTGTGCCCGTCCGTCTGTCCATTATAATTTGTAAACACGATACAGGCCACAGTTATGGGCCAATCGTCACCAAATTTTGCATGTAGGTCTGGTTCTGGCCAAAGAAGAAATGAAATGGAGATGATCCGTTTATACTTAGGAAATGAAATGGACCAACACTTTATTTTTTTTCAGTTTTTCTGGACGCAATTTTACACCGAGAAAGCGATCTGACCATGGAATAAGCATGACGGTTTTTATGAAGATCGATCATTTTTTTAGGTGATCAAATGGACCCAAAGAGAAGCTGTTGACCTCGAATCGATCAAGAAATATTACCCAGGGTCGGAATATAGATCCGTAGAAACTTTGATCTCAGTGGTAGTTGTATCATATGGTCGGCCACGTCCCAATATATTGTTCCGCTCACTGGTTTTTGGTTCGTAATTTTTGTGGAAGCCTTTTTGAAGTCTTCATTGAACATAAATTTCATTTCCTTTATTTTTGTGGAGATTCTTGGAATAATGGAATTCCCCCCTTGACAATTGACATCCCTAATTCTAAAAAGCGCCACTTATGCGGCGGCTAACTGGCCTAAACACACATCCATCTAAATCAGCATCAAGCTAAAACAAAAAATAATGAACTGATCACACAATTTTGTTGCAAAGTATTTTGCGACAACAACAATAACAACAAATTGAAAAAAAAAACCATTTATGCAGCCAGCTGACTGTTTGACAAAAAAATAAAAACAGACTGACGGCGTGTAATGTTAGTCGTTATTTTGTTGTTGTTGTGGGATATTTTTTTTGTTCATTTTTGTCATTAATTGAATTTTCCTTTTATGTTCACAATGACATTGATCGGTCGGACTCTTCGTGTAGTAGCGAGATAGAGATAATATGAAATTGAATTTTAGAATTTTTTTATTTTTTAATTTTTGGTTAGTTGTGATATTTTGTTTCGTTTTTCCCGAACATTTATGCTTAAATAGTTTTATAATTGGTGTTTGTTTTTCATTTTGGTGTTCAGTTGGTTGGATTGTTCGTTCGTTCGTTTGATATGCCTGGCACAGCATCAAAATGCTTTGTTCGGCGTTTATGGTTAAAATATTCCATCATTAATTATATGGAATATATATTTTTTACCGGGTTAATCATAATAATAATGAAGACGTGAATTGAATTTGAAGATTTTTGGTTGGGAATTATTTTCGGATTCAATTTTTTTTTTTTTGGTGGGAAGATTTTTCGAAAATTTTCTGATGTGAAGAGTGAATTGTATCAATTTAAGAGATCGAACTTACAGGGTAAAAAACAAAGAGGCCTATAAAAAATTTAAAAAAAATATTTGTATACAAAATAATGGGTGGCGGAGGGGATATTATATACCAAGCAACGGCTCTAATTGGCTTTAACATGGCGAAGTCCAGGCTTATCTTGGTCCCTCTTTCATCTCAATTGTGCACACTGACCTCCCCGCGGTGCCACCTGAGTAGCTATTTTCATCACCCGATGAAATAGTGAGCTAATATGTGACGCGAGTTCACCCATAAGAATTATAAAAAAATGGGTTGAGGCGTCGGGTTAGTTGTCCACTCTCGGAAAACCCAACATACTATAAAAAAGCAATGAAAAATAAAACCAAATCCCCTAATGTTGACGACCCCCGCAAACGTATAAAGGACCACGATCTGCGAATCTGCACTTGGAATGTACGCACGTTGTACAGAACAGGCGCAGTGTTCGCTTTGGCGGATGTACTCAAGAAGTACAAAGCCGATATTATTGCCTTACAGGAAATGCGATGGAATGGGACTGGCGTAAGTAAATCAATCACGCCCAGTATTATAGCTGCCATGAAACGAGACATGGTTACCAGGAAAATAAAAGACCTCATCTCCAGATTCACTCCAGTAGATGAGCGAATTACTATAATCCGTATAAAAGCGAAGTTCTTCTACATCAGTCTCATTTGCGCCCATGCTCCGACCGATGATAAAGATGAACAGACTAAAGACATATTTTACGAGCGCCTAGAAACAGCATATGATCGTTGCCCTGGCCATGACATTAAAATTCTGCTAAGAGATTTTAATGCAAAAATCGGAAAGGAAAATACCTTTGGCCCCACCGTTTGAAAATTCAGCCTCCATGAAGAAACTTAAGACAACGGCATGAGGTTGATTGACTTCGCGGCAACAAACAACATGGTAGCTAGATATACACAAGGCCACTTGGATTTCTCCTGATCAAGCAACGAGAAATCAAAATGATCATGTTGTGATAGACGGAAGGTATTCATCCAGTGTTTTAGACGTCCGAATGACCCAAGGAGCGAATATCGATTCGGACCATTACTTTGTGGCATCCAAGGCACGCACCCGTCTTAATGTAGCAGCAAAGGTGCGATCTAACACAACACGGAAACTCGACGTCGAAAAGTAGCAAACACAATAGGCAGCCGAGGCCTACTCCGCTCAACTTACCCACCAGCTTGAAGAAAACACTTCTTGCCCCGATAATAGTATAGAAGCACAATGGCAAAGACTTGCCCAGTCCCTACAAACTGTAGCAAAAGCAACACTTGAGTACCTAAAACCACCACCAAGAAACCCATGGTACGATCAGGAGTGTCGTAATGCTACTGATGTGAAAAACGCAGCGTATAGGGCAACCCTGCGGACATTAGCAACACCTAAGAGGAGAAACGTATTTTCAGAAAAAAGAAGAAAGAACAAGAAAAACGTGAACGTGAGCAAATCGAGATGTACAGGAGTCAGATTGAAGTCTGAAAATTCTACCAACGAGTAAAACACCAAATCCAAGGCTTTGGTGCAGACACATCCTCCTGTGGAGATTAAGAAGAAAACCTGGTGACAGATACAGACAGCGTGATGAGGATCTGGAAGGAGCATTTTGAAAAACTTCTGGTATCAAATAGTAGTGGCGAAGGGGATACCCCAGCCACAGTAATAGACGACGGTATAGAGTGTATACTACCTTGCCAAGATGAATAGCAATCAATCGGCTGAAGAATAACGAAGCAGCAGCTGCCGATGGGTTACAAGTCGAACTATTCAAGACCGGTGGTCAGATGCTGGTAAGGAGCATGCACCAGCTGATTAGTACAATTTGGCTAGAGGAATGCATGCTCAATGATTGGAACTCAGCATCCTGTGTCCCGTGCAAAAAAAAGGAGGCAAGACGATATGTGCCAACTATAGAGGAATAAGTCTCATTCCCATCGCATATAAAGTGATATCCAGCGTACTGTGTGAACGACTGAAGCCAATGGTCCATGACATTATTGGCCCATACCAATGTGGCTTCAGACCTGGCAAATTCACCATCGGACAGATTTTCACTCTGCGCCAAATCCTGGAAAAAACCCACGAAAAACACATCGACACATTCCACCTATTCGTCGACTATAAAGCCGCATTCGACAGTCCTATTTGTTCCGAGATGTATAAAGCCATGTCTGCGTTTGGCATTCCTGCAAAATTAATTCGGCTATGCAGGATAACTTTAACTGACACAAGATCAGCAGTTAAAGTCGGAAAGGACCTCTCGGAGCCCTTTAATACCGAACGAGGATTCATGGTGATAGTTCGTGTGACCTTTTTAACATCTTTTTGGAAAAGGTCATACGAGAGGCAAAAGTGAACAGAAATGACACTCTGTACACCAAACAACACATGTTACTCGCCTACGCCGATCACATCGACATAATGGGTCGAAAACTGAGAGCGGTAACAGCCACCTTTGAACAAATCGAGTAGGAGTCTGCCAAAGTGGGTCTGGCAGTAAAGGGCGAGAAGACCAAGTTGATGGTATCAACGCGCAAGACGTTCAGTAGACTTGGACGAACTGTGGAACTTGAGAACTACAGTTTCGATGTAGTCAAAGAATGATTTTATATACCTTGGTACCGCCATAAATAAAACGTATGACATCAGTTTTGAAATTCGGAGAAGGATAGTGATGGCCAACATATGCTACTATAGTTTTTGACATTAAAAAAAACCGATGCTACTATAGTCTGAGCAAACAACTCAAAAACAAGGCCACCTCCCGCCAGACCAAAGTCAATGGAGAAGGATTTGAAATTCGGAGAAAGTTTGTGATGGCCAACCGATGCTACTATGGTCTGAGCAAACAACTCAAAAGTAAGGCCTACTCCCGCCAGAACAAACTCACCCGTGCTGTTATATGGATCTGAAGCATGGGTACTTGCGCAAGCAGATGAGGCAGCTCTTGAAGTGTTTGAGAGAAAAATTCTCCGAAAGATCTATGGACCAATCTGCGTTGACATTGAATATCGCCGTCGAATGAACCATGAGTTGTACCAGCTATTCTCGGACATTGACATTGTTAGACGTATTGAGCTGCAGCGACTACGTTGGCTAGGTCATGTTGTGAGAATGGATGAAGATGCCCAGAAGGCATATAAAAGCAAATCAGCTGATGGTTCACGCAGAAGGGGTAGGCCACGAATACGATGGAAAGACCAAGTGGAAGAAAAAATTCCCGAATATGGTTTTTTCAAATTGGAAAAACTGCGCAAAAGACTAAAGAGCCTGGAAATCTTTTGGATTCTCATCGGGTACCAAATTTGCCCACCAAAACTTATCAATTTCGAATTTCCATATTTTGGGAGCTTGGGCCTGTTTTTAAACCAAATTGGCTACAATTTGATATGTTGGTAGCAAATCTTCCTACAAAATATTATTAATATTGGTCCACTTTTTTGGGTAGCACCCTCATATAAATATATCTTCCGAATTTCTGTATTTTGGACATTTTGAGCACGCTTTTCATACAAATTGGATGCATTTTCATATTTTGCATTCGCACTTGGTGAAAAATCTTACAACCAATAAAAAAAAATATATATAAATATGGATGCACTTCTATAGGCAAGCCCCTATATATCGATGCCTCCCATTTTCGATATTTTGGGGAGTTTGAACAAGTTTTTTAACCGAATTGCCTCATATTTGATATTTTGATTTCTCATTGGGATGCAAATTTTCCTTCTAAAAATTATAAAAATCTATCAATTTCTGGGAATAGCCCTCATATGAAGGCCCCAAACCTTTATAGGTATTTTAATGATCGTTGTTGAATTTTCCAACCGAAGTGGCTATATTTAAACATTACAAAGTGACTGTCATTTGGCATTACGGGGTTTTGGACATCAGAGAACATTTTCAATACAAGTCCATGCTTCTACCCAATGCCCAATAAACAATGGTCACGTGTAATTTTTATACCCTTCACCACACTGTAGTACAGGGTATTATGTCTTTGTGCATATGTTTGTAACAGGCAAAAGGAAACGAGATAGACACATGCTTCCTTTTGAGAATATGCATAGAATCACTTTCTGAGCCTAGAATGATGTCTGACAAATTTCGTGAAAGTCGGTCCAGATTCAGATATAGCATCCTACTTTCGTCCAATTTTATGTAACTGGTGCAACAAAGTCCCTATATATCCTTCGATTTGCACTAAATTTAGTATAGCTTACTGAATAAAGTCGAGAAAGATGTGTGTTAAATTTCGTGAAAATCGGTTCGGATTTAGATATAGCTCACATATATATTTTCGTCCGATTTTAGATAAATAGTGCACCAAAGTCCCTACATATCTGTCGATTTGTATGAAATTTTGCACAGCGTACTGAATTAAATCTAGAAAGACGTATGTTAAATTTAGTGAAACTTGTTTCAGATTTAGATATAGCTTCCATATATATTTTCGTCGGATTTTATGTAAATGATGCACAAAAGTCCCTATATATCCTTCGATTTGCCCGAAATTTGGATTTATAAGTAAACAAAGAACTCAAAATATGACGGAATGCACAAAACATACTGAAATAAGTGTAACCTAACATGTGACAAGTTTTGATGAAATCGGTTCAGATTTCAATATTTTGCTTTAAATTCATTTAAATAATTTTGTCCCATTGTAAGAAGCAACTTTATGTCTGACCAAAATTTGGTATAGGTTGCAGAATTACATTTCATGTTAATGAACCTTCAAAAATGCGACGACTGTTAGGATTCCATCTGTTGAATATACCCAAAGTGGTGAAGGGTATTATGTAGTCGACCCCGTCCGACTTTACTACTTTCCTTACTGGTTTAATATAAGTTCATGTTCAGACATAGAATTGATTTGGTATATTGAAGGTCTTAGCCCAATTTTCCAATCTGAGTGTGTTGGGTATTTCGTTATTTTTTTTTCCTGGTATATCAGTCGATTTTGAGGTTTAGGATACATATGATGGCCTACTCCCGTTTATAGATATTTTGATGATCCTAGGTGCATTTTCCAATACAAAGTGATTAAATTTTTGCATCTATACATAGGTATTTGGTTTTCTCCTAGCAGCAATTAAGCATGTCATAGCTCCTCCACATAGGTTTAGGCATTTTAAATGTCCTCCACCTTATGCAGGAGATAAAAAGTTCGGTTCGTTCGAACTTATCGAACTTATTTTCTATTTAATACAAAAAACTGTACCTCACAAAACGCCTGACTCTATTCTTCTCCATAAATACCTCTGCGGATGAATGCAAATTAAAAAAAAATTATATTTTTTTCAAATTCCATATAATTACAAAACCCTAATTGGGTTTTTAAAAATGGTAGTGCATTTATACCTCCCTCACAATTTTAATTGTTATTTTTTTATTATATAAACAAATTTGCCATAATAAAATTTCATTTTGAACAATGACTGCTGAGACTTACTCTGAAGCTTTATATTTTTTATTGTTGTTGTTAAGTCCCAAAAGAAGAAGAAGACGACGACGATGAAAATCTTGCTGGCCGTAGTTGTATGAGGTGCAAAATGCGTCACCAGTCAACAGTTTGTAATCCAATATGGTATTGTTTTATTATTGTATATTTTTCACAAAAAATAAAACAACAAAAATATTATAGAAAATTTTTAGACTTTTTTTTTTGTTTTTTTTTCTGAATTTTTAACAAGCCAGAAAATATATTTTTTCTATTTTCTTTTTCTTTTTTTGTTGCTTGCACTCTGGCTTTTGTTTGAAGTTTTTAACACTTGTTTTTGGGTTTTTATTTTATATTTTGTTGTTGTTTGTTTTTTTAATTTTATTTTTTTTTTTCTTAAACAAAGAAAGTAAACGGCGGCAGCAGCAACAACAATTGTAGAATACTTTGTACGTTGGAGCAGGAATCTTGTGAAATATTTTATAGATTTCTTTTAAATATTTTTTATAAGATTTTCAAGTTTTTAGTTCTTTTTTGATTTTTTATCCTTTAAATTAAAAAAAAAATGTTTTTCTAATTTTTATTTAATTTTTTAATATTTTTTTTTAATTTTTGGCATTTTTAAAATATATATGTCTTTAACTTTTCAAATATTATTATTTAATTTTCTAATTTCTTTTTTTTTTAATTTTATATTTAATTTATAATTATTAATTTAATAATATTTAATATTTAAAAAAAATATATTTTTTTAATTTTATTTTTTTATGTGCCTCATTGAAATCATATCCGTTTTAGAAAATTTGGAGTCGATTTAGCCATGTCCGTCCGTCTGTGCGCTGTCCGTCCGTCTGTCTGGGTGGCAGGTGCGCACGATAACTCTCGAAGGGAATAATTGATTTCATCCAAACTTTGCACATCTTAATATTTCTTCCGAACACAGTTTAAGTTCGAAGATGGTGAATATAGGTCCACTCCTTCTGGTACCTCCCCCCACAAAATGGTCAAAATTTTGCTAAAAATTACTTTTATAATAACATGCAAACAGACTATCCGATTTTAATGAGACTTTGTACAAACTATTATCTTTTCCAAGCCTAGCCATTGGTCCACTCCTTCAGGTACTCCCCCACAGAGGGTCAACATTTTCAATAAATGCAATATCAGGCAAATGGAATGTCCGATTTGAACCAAACTTTGCACAACCTATTTTTACGAATTCTAGATTAAGTCCGAAGATGGGACCCATTCGTCCACTCCTTCTGGTACCTCCCCCTAAAAATGGTCAAAATTTTCTATATTTCTAAATCCAATATTAGGCGAATGGAATGTCTGATTTGAACCAAATTTTGCACAATCTATTATCTTTGCCAAGCTTAGATCAAGTCTAAAGATTGGACCCATTGGTCCACTCCTTCCGGTACATTCCCCACAAATGTTTAAAATTGCAATATCAGGCGAATGGAATATCAGATTTGAACCTAACTATGCACAACCCATTATCTCTACCTAGCCTACATTTGGTCCGATGATGGGAACCATTGGTCCACACTTTCTGGTTCCCCCCCTACAAATGGTCAAAATTTTCTATATTTCTAAATCCAATATTAGGCGAATGGAATGTCTGATTTGAACAACACTTTGCACAACCCATTATCTTTACGAATTCTAGATTAAGTCCGAAGATGGGACCTATTGGTCCACTCATTTTGGTACCTCCCCCTACAAATGTTCAAAATTTTCCATATTTATAAATCCAATATCAGGCCATTGGAATGTCCGATTTAAACAACACTTTGCACAACCCATTATCTTTACGAATTCTAGATTGTGTCCGAAGATGGGACCTATTGGTCCACTCCTTTTGTACCTCCCCCTAAAAATGGTCAAAATTTTCTATATTTCTAAATACAATATCCAATACGAATTCTAGGTTAAGTCCGAAGATGGGACCCATTGGTCCACTCTTTCTGGTAACACCCCCACATTTTCTATATTTCTAAATCCAATATCAGGCGAATGGAATATCAGGTTTGAACCAAACTATGCAGAGCCTATTATCTTTACCAAATCTACGTCAAGTCCGAAGATCGGATCCAGTAGTCCATTCCTTTCGGTACATTCCTCACAAATGGTCAATATTTTATAAAATTTATTCAAAATTAAATCCGAAATCTCTTTGATAAGAACATATTTCTTATATATATATATATCGCTAATAATACAATCTATGTGTAATTCCAAACACCTCCGCAAACCATAGGCTGGGGGTATATATCTGTCGGCATCAACGACTGACAATTTTTTACTTGTTTTTATAAAAAAACAACTATTTATTATTATTTTAAAATATATATATTTCTTTAATTTTTAAAATTAATTTTGGTTTATTTTTTTTAAAAACATTAATTTTTTTAATTTTTAAAATATTGGTTTTTAATTTAATTTTTTATTATTTTAAATTTAATATTAAACATTTATTTTTTAATCCATGCCTTTCTTTTCAATACATTTTTTTTAATTTAATTTTTTTTAATTTTAAAAATATTTTATTGTTTATTAAATATTTTAAATTTTTTAGTTATTTGTGTTTGGTTTTTTTTTTAATTTTTTTTTAATTATAACATTTATTTTTTTAATCCTTGTCTTCCCTCGATTTCTTTTTTTCCACGCACAACTATTAACAATTGTCTTCAAATAATTTGCAGCAGCCAACTAAATTCTTTTGCCTCCCAAACCAAGCTTTTTATAGAATTTTTTTCTTTCATTTCCGAAAAAAAATACGCCCAAGATTTTTGTTCTGTTTTTTTCAAAACAAATATTTAAGCCCACTGGTGATTTATTTTCAATATTTATTTATAAATAAATATCTTAGAATTTGATTGGTAACACTTATAAATTGTTGTCGTTTAAAATAGTTAGATTTTTACACCCTATTTTTTATTATTCCGATCATAACAACAACACCATTTGAAAATGAAAGAAAATCACACACACACACACCTCGTCACATAATTTGTCTGAACTTGACTTTGAGAATGAATAAATTTATTTTTATTTATTTAGGTTTTATTTTATTTCGTTTTTTTGTTCAGATAAAAATGACACAACAACATGGAAAACTGTCACATAATTTTTTTCTTCGTTTTGTTGTTGTTGTTGCTAATTTTTTTCTATTCAGAATATATTCTAAACCGCTTTTAAATGTTTTGTTCCAGCAAGTAGCCAACCCACTTGTGTATCGAAAAACGTTTCCCAAGTAACTGAATCGAAAACAATCTCTCTCAGCGCTCAGCACTACGTTGCCGTTGCAAAATTGCATTCGGGTTTTTCTTTTGGGTGCAACCAACCCAGCCGATCGTTGTTGAGCTCAACAGCGATTGTTTGCAAAACGGTAGCGCAGGCGCAGAAGTTTATGTGTTTTTTAGGAAGTTGAGGGAAGTGCGTGATTTTTTTCTGGTTTTCAAATTTTTACACGTCAATTTTTTTTTGGGATGTTGAAGATCTTAGCCCTGTTTTCCATGCTTAGTGGTATTCGAATTCCTCCTGCACTATTGGTCGATTTTTGGGACCTTTCGGTGGAACTGGATCCTTCATCCCATTATAGATATTTAAAATTCTTAGCCTTATTTTCGTGGCAAAGTGGTGTAAATCTCCAGCAAATTTTTAAAAAAAAAATTTAACCAAAAACTCCATTAAGTTCGGTCGGGCCGAACTTTACATAGCCTATGAGCTATGATTGGGACTTTTTCTATATGGCGAGGGATTATTACCAAATTAAATTATGATCAGGTGGAAACGAAATATCTAAAAGGCAGATACACAGGTTGGAAAATTTTGCCCCGGAACTTGAACATATCAAAAACCAGTAAGGAAAGTAGTAAAGTCGGACGGGGCCGACTATATGATACCCTTCATCACTATGGATATATTAAACAGGACTATTAACATGAAATTGGATGAAATAAAATATGTGATATTTATCTAAATGTGAATCTACCTATATATCCATAAGTTATATAAATCGACTTCAATCAAATATAAATAGGTTATCTGTTGGGCTATGTCTGTACTTCTAGAAAACGCAACTACGTAATTCTATGCTCAATTTTGTACGTTGTGCAAAATTTGATGTCAACCTGACTAGCATGAAGAGTTTGATGTCCAATTTACTTAAAATCGGGCGAAAATATATATGGAAGCTCTATCCAAATATATCGAAGGATATATAGGGACTTTGGTGCACCATTTACATGAAATCGGACGAAACTATATCTGAATCTGGGCCGATTTTCTCGAAACTGGGCAGACATCATTCTAGGCTCAATTCAGTACGTTATGCCAAATTTCCTGCAAATCGAAAGATATATAGGGACTTTTTAACATGAAATCGGACGAAACTATATATGGGAGCTATATCTAAATCTGGACCGATTTTCGCGAAACTGGGCAGACATCATTCTAGCCTCAATTCAGTACGTTATGCCAAATTTCATGCAAATCGAAAAATATATAAGGACTTTGGTACACCATTTACCTTAAATCGGAGGAAGATATATATGGGAGCTATATCTAAATCTGAACCGATTTTCACGAAACTTTGCACACATCATTCTAGACTTAATTCATTACGCTATGCCAAATTTCGTGCAAATCTAAAGATATATAGGTACTTTGGTGCACCATTTACCTTAAATCGGACGAAAATATATATGGGAGCTATATCTAAATCTGAACCGATTTGCACGAAACTTGGCACACATCTTTCGTGGCTCAATTCAGTACGCTATGCCAAATTTCGTGCAAATCGAAAGATTTTCAGGGTCTAAAGTCCGTAAATCGGGCGAAACTATATATGGGAGCTATATATAAATCTGAACCGATTTTCACGAAACTTGGCACACATCTTTCGTGGCTCAATTCAGTACGCTATGCCGTAAATCGGGCAAAAATATATATGGGAGCTATATCTAAATCTGAACCGATTTTTCCCAATTTCAATAGGGTTCGTCCTTGGGCCAAACAAATGAGCTGTGCCAAATTTCATCCAAATCGGATCATAAATGCGACCTGTACTTTGTTTACAATTTAACATGGACAGACGGACAGACGGACGGACGGACATGCATAAATCGATTCAGAAAGTGATTCTATGCATATTCTCAAAAGGAACCATGGGTCTATCTCGATTATTTTTGCCTGTTACAAACATATGCACAAAGACATAATACCCTGTACCACAGTGTTGTGAAGGGTATAATGAAGCTTGACCTTTGTTTGGTTGGGCTATGTCCAAAACGTAGACTTGTAGTGAACATATTTTGTGAAGAAATTGGAATGGCAAATTATAGCCACATCGTAACACTAAAAAAAGGCACATAGATTTGGAAAATGCAACTAGGACCTTAAAAAGTACATAAAAAAGGGGCTGAAGATTTATATGGGATCTCTAAACTCAAAGATCGACCAATATTTAAATTTTGTGGTAGGAATATTTGCCACGCAAATGAAAACTCGAAATATCAAATTTGAATCAACTCGGTTTAAAAATGTCCCAAAAATCCTTAAAATATCGAAAAATCGGAAGTATCGCTGTATGGGGTCTAACCTGAAACTTGAGCCAATATTCATAATTTTTGGTGGGAAGATTTGCTACCCAATGAGAATCAAAAATATCAAATTACTACCCATCGGGTTAAAAAAACTGACCTAACTAAAAAAACCGAATAATGGTGGGTATCGTTATGTGGGGTCTACCCTGGGTCATTACTTATAATTTTGGCAGGGAGTGAACCACCCCAAGTGAACACAAAATGTAAACTTACATCAATATTGAACATTTTTGTTATGAAGAGTTGCCACCCAATTAGAACTCAAAATATCAAATTAGGACCAAGCAAAAATACCTAAAATGTCGAAAAATCAGAAGTATCGGTTTATGGTGGCTACCTTGAAACTTGAGCCAATATTCATAATTTTTGGTGGGAAGATAAGAACCAAAAATAAGAACCGATAAGAACCAAAAATATTAAATTACAGAAAATTCGATTGAAAAAAACCTATCGGAAATCCTAAGCATACCGAAAATTGGGTGGTACCGTCCGGGATCTATACCATAATGTAGACCGATATTGACAATTTTTGGTGGGAAGATGTGCAACCTAATGAGAACCAAAAATATAAAATTACAGTCATTCGATTGAAAAACGTACCCAAGCTCCCCAAAACATCGAAATTTTTGAAGTACCGCTATATGAGGGCTACCTTAAAAAATGGATAAATATTGATAAAGCCAAATCGATTGAAAACCCTATCGAAAATCCACAAAATACCGAAAATTGGATGGGTATACCATTATATGGAAGATGTACCTAAAAGTAGACCAATATTCGTAATTTTTGGTAGGAAGATTAGCTACCCAATAACAACCCATTATATCAATTTTCAGCCCATTCGGTTGTAAAACGTGTTCAAGCTCCCCAAAATAACGAAATTTGGGAAGTCCCGCTATACGAGGGCCAACCTTAAAAGTGCACCAATATTGATATTTTTTGGTGGTAAAATTTGACACCTAATGAGAACCCAAAATACCAAATTACAGCCAATTCGGTTGCAAAACGTGGCCAAGCTCCCGAAAATACCGCAAAATTTAGGTACCAGCATATGGGGACTTTCCCTTAAAAGTGGACCAATATTGATCATTTTTTTGTAGGGAGATTTTCCATCTGATGAGAACCCACAATATCAAATTACAGCCAATTTGATTAAAAATCGTACCCAAAATATCGAATAATGGAAGGTGGTGGTTCCGCTATATGGGAGCTATTCCGAAAATTGTATCGATTATAATAATTTTTGTCAGGGAGATTTTCTACCCAATGTGAATCCAAAATATCAAATTACAGGCAATTTGGTTGAAAAACGTACATAAGCTCCCGATAATATCGAAAAATCGAGGTACCTACCACATGGGGTTATCCCCAAAATTTGACGAATATTCATCATTTCATCATTTGTGGTACGGAGGTTTTCAACCTGAGACGAATCCAAAATATCAAATTAAAGCCAATTTGATTACAAATTGTACCCAAAATACTTAAAAATACTGGGGTTCCGCTGTGAGGAAGCTATCCCTAAAATTATTCCGATTTTGGCCTAACATTAGAATGTTTGGTAAGAAGGTCTCCTACTCAATGAGAACCCAAAGTATTCAATTAGAGGCAATTTGATGCAAAAACGTGCCCAAGCACCCCAAAATACCGAAATTTGTAAGGTATCTTTGGTGAGAATTTGAACTCAGTTCCACCTTTTTTGATATTCTGTTTTCTCATATAGAACATATGCAGATCAAACATGAAAAAAATATATATATGGACTTACCTTTAAGAAATCTCTTAGCCACACAACTTCCGGTTTTGGATCACCAACCACTTCACAGAAAATGATGACAGTATCACCTTCATAGGCTTCACTGGAACGGGGCTTGACAACGAATAATGGCTCCTTGGAGTAACTGCGAATAATAAACACAATAACAAAATATAAGCCACTGAGCAAGAAATATTTTTCGAAAAATAAATCTGCACATAAATGACGAACCAGTTTGGGACCGAACTTCAGACCCTGAGGTTGGAAAATTGAACTAGGGCCTTCAACAAATCGAAAATTACATGTGACCTTTGTAAGGGGGATATGTAGAAACATGTTTACCCATCGAGGTCCAGGAATACCAAATTACAACCTCTCTGTTGGAGAATGGATCTAGGACCATTAAAATACCTATATAGAGGCAGGAGCTTGGTATTGAGAGGATATCCCCAAAGATCGATCGATATGCATAATTTTTGTTAGGAGGCTTTGTCATGCAATGCGAACCCAAAATACTAAATTAGAACCAATTCGGCTAAAACCCCTATTCAAGATCCCTAAAATACCGAATCGTAGGTCGTATCCTAAAATTGGGGCTACTTTAAAAAGTGGATCAATTTTGATAATTTTTTGTATGAAGATTCGATACCTAATGAGAACCCATAAAAGCAAATTATAGACAATTCGTTTTAGAAACGTACCCAAGATCCCCAAAATACCGAATAATGGTGGGTAACGTTATATGGGGGCTACCCTGACACTTCATCCAATATTGATAATTTTTGGTAAAAATACCAAATTACAGCCAATTAGGTCCAAAAACTTGCCCAAGATCCCCAAAATACCGAATATTCGGAGGTACCTTTGTATGGAGGCTACCCTAGAAAGTGGACCAATATTGAAAATTTTTGTTGGGAACCCTTTTGCACCCAATGAGAACCCCAAATATCAATTTACAACTTTTTTGGTTAAATAAACGTACTCAAGATCCTTAAAATACCGAATAATAGGTCATACCCTTATATGGGGCCCATCACAAAATGTGAATCAATATTCATAATTTTTGGTAGGGAGATTTTCTACCCCATAAGAACCCAAACTGCCAAATGATAGATAATTCGGTTGAAAGACTTACCCAAGACCCCTCAAAAACCGAAATCGGGTTTTGAGGGGTCTTGAGGGGTCCATATTGGAGCTATCTTAAAAATGGGACCGATATTGATAATTTTTGGTGGGGACATGTTGTACGCAATAAGAACTCAAAATTTCAAATTACAACCAATTTGAATGAAAAAAGAGCCCAAGCTCCCAAAAATACCTACTAATTGAGGTTACGCTATATGAGGGTCTCACCGTAACTTGAGCCAATATTGATAATTTATTGTAGGGAGATTTTTTACACAATTAGAACCTAAAATATCAAATTATAGGCAATTCGCTTGAGAACGTACCCAAGACCCCCATAATACCGAAGTTTGGAAGATATCGTTATATGGGTGCTACCCTGAAAATTGGGCCTATATTGATAATTTTTGGTGGAAAGATTTGTGACCCAATGATAACCCAAAATACAAAATTATAGACAATTCGGTTTAAAAACCTATTCAAGCTCCCTTAAATACCGAATAATCGACGTACCGTTATACCAGGGGCTACACATAAAATTGAACTGATATAACCCATTTTGAATATAAATTATTCTATAGCAGCAACGTACACAGGATTTCATTTCATTTTTTTTGTTCTGTTTCTTAGAAGTTTAAAAAACTACCTTGGGACTAGAATATACAAATATATATTTTTACTACTTCGTGTCATAATTTATTGACCTCCACTCCAAGTGCAATATGGGCACCTACCCCGTATATCCCTATAATTCTGACCTTTTCTTCTGAATTTTTTTCCACTTTCCAACATCCCCGTTTTCCTCATAAGAAAATCAAATTCCAATGTTTTTTTACTTACGGCAACTCATCACTTGTCCGGATCGTGGGTATGGTGCGGGCCAGAGCCTGCGAATCACGTCCCGCATCTAAATCTTCCAATGGTTCAATGGCCACACGGCACATTGTCTCCGCCTTGCCGACAGCATTTGAGGCAACACATGTATAGACACCGGAATCATGCAGCTTAGCATCGGATATAATCAATTCCACAAATCCGCTTGAATCTAAAGTGGCCTGTAGACGACGACTGGGTCTCAGCTTAATACCATTACGATGCCATGATACACCCACGGCAGGATAAGCTTCCACCTTAGCTGCCAGCCTAATTTCCTGGCCTTCTTGAACAATGTAGAGAGGATCCAAAGGCATATAGAATTCGGGAGTGATATAGGCACGAATGCCCTTGTCCACAACCAAGGAGCAATGACACGATACCGAACCCAATTCATTTTTGGCGGTACAGGTATAGATGCCGCTGTCGTTGAGAGAGGTGCTGGCCAGTTCCAGGGTATAGAATTGATTGTCTTGTGAGATAATCGTTTGGCGACTGGATTCGATGAGTTGATCATCTTTGTACCAGGAAATTTCTGGCTGGGGATAACCCACCACTTGGCAGGTGAGCCGCACTGGATATGTGACTTGGACACGACGATCCCGCAAACGCATGGTAAAGATGGGTAGGGAATCTCCCTTGGCGGAGATGTTATCACTGCGTACAATTTCCTTGAGGCGATGATCCGCTTCGAATAGTCTTTCATCGGAGACGACTTGTAGGCGGGCAAAGGTCGAAACACGGCCCTTGGAATTTGTGGCTTCACAGGTGTAGCGGCCAGCATCAGATTCCAAAACCTGTTTGATGGTTAGGCTACAGGTGGAACCAATTTTACGGGTCTTCAGGCGATCATTGTCGAGATTGTTGGAAATGCGCAGACCATCCTTGTACCAAACAATATCGGGCCGTGGGCTACCCCTTACCACACATTCCAATACGAATTCTTTGTGTAGCAAAGCCTTAACCTGACCCGGTAGGATCATGGTAAATTCGGGTAGGCATTCAACACCACCAACCTGTAGAGGTTTTGAGGTTTGCACCGACGGACCCCAGCCATAGCGATTCTTGGGTGTGACACGGAAATGATATTCGACATTGGGTTTGAGATTGAAGGCATCAAAGGAATTAATTGGCGTTAGACCCAATTCCTTCCAGATGGCACCACCTTCGTGGCCTACAATCCAGGCTTCTACTTTATAGGCAATAACGGGAGCGGAGTTGTTGTAGTACGGAGGTTTACCCCATGACAGGGAAATGTGTGTGGGTCCCGAATCGACGAGCAGAGGTTCGGTGGTAATGGCCGCTGGGGGATCTAAAGTGGAAATATTGGGGAAGAGATTAATACAAATATCTAAATTTCTTTGTAATTGTGAATTACAACAAAAACAACAATTTGAGTAAATAAATAAAACTACATTGTTGTTGTTTTTTTTCCGCCGGAGAAACATTTTTTTATTTTGTTTTTTTACTCTTTTTATTAAAATATAGCTGAGTGTGTGTGAGTGTGTTTTCGTGTCTCTCTATAGATGTGCGTATGTGTGAGTGTGTTTTGTTGTTTTTTTGGCTTTTTATGCAATACGTAAATGTATAAACCTGGATTAGATTGATATAATCCATTTTGGAAATACGTTTTGAAAACAAAAATATTGAAAAAAAATTGAAATACAAAAACAAATTTTAAATCACGTTCTTCAATAATACAATTCGTCGTGAGCTAGGAAAAACAAATTTTCAAACTAAAAAAAAAACAACAACATTTGATTGACCGTGGAAAATTACAAAAATAAATACAAATATTGTTTTTTTTTGTTGTGGTTTTTGTTGCTTGTCTCTAGACAAACAGATTTATAATCCAAGGTTAAACTTGTTTTAGTTTTGAAATTAGTGGCATTTTGCAGATGGTTTTTATTTGTATTGAGAACGTTTTTTATTTTTATTAAATAAATGTTTGTATCTGAAAATAGAGAAGAGAATGAAAAATTGGA
The DNA here is from genome assembly GCF_032173495.1 of Musca vetustissima. NCBI lineage: Eukaryota > Metazoa > Arthropoda > Insecta > Diptera > Muscidae > Musca > Musca vetustissima. Next base: position 98,122 of record NW_026879362.1, read on the forward strand.
TTTTCAATATCTCAGAATTTTTGGTGACAAAGACAGGCAGACAAACAGGATTGACGGCATCAGGACAATAGGGTGAACTCAACACCAATTAAATCACGAAAACATACACAAAATTCGGTTTGGATTTAGACCCTTGCGATAAATTGACAATTGACCATAAAATGTGGACCAATATTGATAATTTTTTGTGGGGAGATTTTCTACCCAATGAGAATTTTTAAACAATTCGGTTGAAAAACTTACCCAAGACCCCCAAAATATCGAAGTTTGGAAGATACCGTTATATGGGAGCTACCCTGAATCTTGGGCCTATATTGTTAATTGTTTGGTAGGGAGATTTTCTACCCAATGAGAACTCAAAAATATATATTCAAGATTCCTAAAATGCCGAATAATGGCCGGTACCGTTCTCTAGTGGTTATCTATACCTAAAAGTGAACTGAAACTGAACCCAGTTTGAATACAAACCATCCTAATTATAGTAGCAATGTATTTGGAGAACTTCAAAACTCTGGCTGAAATATTGCGAGCTCTGTCGTATTTTCTTTTTTCCATTGCAACTCAGGGACCAAACATCAGGTCCCTGTGAGACCCCAATGAAAATACTACCTGAAAACTATTTTTTTGTGATTTTAAAAAAAGTCAAAAAAAAAACTATCTTGGTACGAGGGTCTCAGGGACCAAACATCAAGTTCCTGATTCTGATTCTTAGTAGTCTAAAAAAACTACCTTAGGACGAGAATATACAAAAATATATTTTAACTACTTCGGATCATAATTTATTGACCTACCTCCACTCCAAGTATAATATGGGCCTTATACCTTGTGGTACGATTTCAAAAAAAAAAAAAAAAAACAATTTTATTTGGCGGTAAATTTCATGAAACTCGATCAATTTTAGCGGATCAAATGGAGTTGGGCATTCGAGTGAAAAATTTCAACATGCAAAACATGACCCGGAAAAGTTGGCAGTTTAACAAGAAAAAAAGTATCAGTCGGTGTTGCCGGCAGATGTATACCCTCAGTGGAGGGTTTGCGGAGAGGTACCAGACGAGGTTGATTTAGAGAAATGTATAACAAATTTTCAAAATTTGAACACATTGTGGGGGAGGTACTAGAAGGAGTGGATCGATGGGTCCCATCTTCGGACATACTCAAGGTTTGGTAAAAATATTACGATGTGCAAAGTTTGGGTCAATTGGGATTTTCCATTTGTTCTATATCGAAGGAGCGAACCAATAAGTCTCATCCTCGGACTCGATCTAGGACGTCCAAAACATTAAACCAAATCGCAATGTTATACAGAAATCAGTTATACGTGTCCTAGCTAATTTCGATGGTTTGGATTTTTGCTAGTGTACGCGAAAACTCTCGAAGGGAGTTACCGATTACATTCAAACTTTGCACATCGTAACAGTTCTGCCGAATTTATATCAAGTTCGAAGATACAGAATATCGGATTGAGTCTAGTTAAAATCGATTTTATTTTCAGGCACATATAGTTTGTTAGGTATCGTGACGTCAATTCATGGTCCAGTATGTCTGTCTAGGCAGCTACTTCTGCTCTGCTGCTTTCAATGGCGGATGATCTCCGAGTATATCTTTCAGATGGTATTGTTCTTCTTCCTTGGCGTCTGAATCTGGCAAGCCTGGATAGCATTCAAGATCATGGAAACCTTTCTGTTGACGTGTCTGGGCGGGAGAAGCCTCTCCATAAGGCTATGGCTAGAGTGTTCCCGAGATAACACCTATGCTGGTATTGCATTCACAACATTTGATTGTGCCGATGGAGGGTATGATCTTCATCTCTTCATAAAGATGTCATTAGGAGGCACCCTGTTGCAGTTCTCAGGGCGGCATTCGCTGGCAGTTCTGAAAATTATTATTTTACATTGTATTGCTTATATTTGCCAACCACACTGTCGTCGCATAGGTAATCACTAATCGGTAGAATGATTTACCCAGATGTCAACAAGGTCACCCCAAGTGTGAACATCTTAGGGACCTTGTTCCTACTTCTCAGATTATTGCAAATAACGGTGGATTTCGCAGATGACTTGAAAAAGTTGTCGAATGTTAAAGCCATTATCTTGGTGTAGTTGGTGCTAAGAAGCTACTCTCCATCGACCAGCATGCGGGAGTTTCATTTTAGTCGTCGAATGTCATATTCCTCAGATGGAGGAAACTTACAAAATCAGCTATGTAGGGTCGACTTCCGTTTGTTGTGGAATATCATAATTGTTTCACTCGCCTTTCTGCTTCCAAATTACACAGATGACTGACGACCATACATATAGTTGATTATTGAACCTTTCCAACACGACCGGACGTTGGTCTTCTCGATATCCTCGAATAGTTTTGCATGATTGACGGCCTTCCATAGCTTTAGGACCACCATGACTGTTTGGTTACAGGGTCTTTTCTTTTAAAGTTCTCTCTTCTACTCTTGTAGTACTTATTTCCAAAACTAATTCCAATTTTCGATTCGAGCTCTATAGGTTCACCCAAATCCAAAAATTACCAAACTTCGTTGCATTTAGTACACATTGATGTAAATTTCCATAACTATCCACCTTAACAATTCAACAGAAATCATATTTTCAAATTGTACCAAATTTAGTACCATTAAGCACCTACACATAAGTACTCATTTCCTAAACATCTAACAAAACTTCTAATGCTGCACTCCAACGATAATTTTAATTTAAAATTTCATGTTTCGAGCTCTTTCGCTCCACCCAAATCCAAATTGTATTAAATTTAGTACCATTTACTATACATAAGTACAAATTTCCATAACTACCTAAATCAGACAATCCAATAAATATCTTATCTCCCAATATCAGGATTCCACGCCAATCGGTTTACCCTAAATCCAAATTGTACCAAATTTAGTGCGATTTAGTACACATAAGTACGAATTTCTAAAACTTTTTTTCAAACCTCAATTCTATACTCCAAGTGTAATATTAAGTCCAAATATTTGTTTCAGCTTTGATATAATTTGGATTTAGGTTAACCTATATACCTAAATCCATATTATATCAAATTTAGTACTTTTCGTACATATAACACCCTAACAGTGATCCTCACTCTAAATTTCAAGATTCCAACTCTATTGGTTCAAATTGTACCAAATTTAGTACACATAAGTACGAATATCACAAACTACCAATATATCTCAATTCTACAATGCAGTTGTAATCTTAGTTTCCAATTTCAGGGTTCCTCTGCTCTGTCGTTTCACCCAAAATGCAAATTGTACCAAATATCGTACCATTTTGTACTTTTCGTATACATAACAAGATTTCTTTTTTTTAAATTAGCTACATATCTCAATTCTACTCGCCGACGATATTATTAATTTTAAATTTCAGGATTCATCCAAATTCGAATTCGGTTTACCCTAAATCCAAATTGTACCAAATTTAGTACCATTTAGTACACATAAGTACGAATTTCTAAAACTATTTTTTAAACCTCAATTCTATACTCCAAGTGTAATATTAATTCCAAATATTTGTTTCAGCTATATAAGTTCACCTAAATCCAAAATGTACCAAATTTAGTACTGTTTGGTACTTTTCGTATACCTGTGTACACACTTCCAAAACCAACTCCTTTGATAGACCTTATTTATCAACCTTGATTCGCATTTCGCATTTTTACCTCTATCCGTTCCCATGCTACAAAAGTGTACCAAATTTAGTACCTAACATATTTTTCTAAAAATTGAGTTTTAAAAGAAATATTTTTTTCTAGAGTATAATTTTTTTTATTTTGGATATTTTTATAATTTTTTTCTAAGTGTGGCCTTTTTAAAATAATTTTACATGGTGGATTTTATAAAGTATTTTTAATGATTTTTTTTAAATATTTTTTTCACAATTATTTTGAATTATTCAATGGAGGTTGTTGAGCTTCTCAAAATTTGTTAGTCTATTTGAAGACTATTTTTAAAATTTACCACTGCTTAATATCGCTTGAATTGTTTTTTTCTGAATCTTCTGTTCCTAAAATCATTAAAAGTACCTATTTTTTTAATTTTATTTTGAAACACACACACACATTTACCATCACTGATACACATTTGACAAGTGCAATTTTTTAAAAAAACAACAACAATAACAATTTTCTATTTTCTGGGAAATTAATTCTACTTACCTTTGAAATATGAAACATCAGGATAACTCTCTAATGGTAGGCCCCAGCGTGGTGCTGATGGAGTTTCAGAACGGGCTCTAGGCATAACCTACGGAAATCGTAGGCATTGTAGTTTTTGTTGTTGTTGTAATTTTTGGTCGTACAGATTTCGCCGTGTTGAAAAAGATGGTTGGACGGGAAATAGAATTCGTGATTATTTTTCACAACAACAATAATAATAAAAATATTTGTTTCTATTTTTTGTTTTTCTCGTTTATATATATAAATAAATAACTTTATATAGTTTTATATGTATTAATTAATAATTAATATTTCATGTCATTATTATTATTATTTTATGTTATATAAGAAAAAAATGTTATTTAATGAAAATTAAAAGTATTTGTAATAAAAATAAAATAGAATCAGATTTTGACTGAAGCAAGATATTCAAATCTCTGTTATGATGTGGCAAGTTCAAGAGGTCAGATAAAAATTAAGAGCTATGCAGGTTTGGTTCTTGGTGTTATTTTTTTTTTGTGGGAACACAACTAAAGCAAAAAAATAAGTAGTGACGAAGCGAAGTGGCACACAGTAAGGCTTAATCTTTCTTTTTGGGTGTCTTAATCTATAAGAAGAAGAAGAGAGAGAGAGAGAGAAAAGCAAAGCCAAAAGGGTTAATTTTGCATTTTTTCTTTAAATTTGACACTGAGGACAGCACTGCCAACAAACATCGGGACATCACTAGAAAAGACCTGGACCACAACAAATTCGACACATTTTTTTTGAAGATTTTAGAACTTGGACTTACATCAACTGTAACAAATATTCTGTCAGTGCCATTATTATTACGGGCCACAACGAAATAGGTGCCCGAATCGGAAATCTGTGATTTTTGTACGGTGAAACGGGTATAGTCATCGGAAACTTCTTTGCTGACGCGATCGGATTTGGTGATGTCTTTGGTGCCCTTCATGAAAGTCACTGAAAAGAGAAGAAGCAGAAGAATACATAAATTATTATTTATTTTAATAAAAAAAAATATTTTTTGAAGTTTCCACAAAAGGCGTGAATTTAAAAAAAAAAATATATATTTTTAATTTTTTCAAGGCCTACCAAAGGCGTGGATTTTTTTAAAGAAGATTTTTTCAAGGCGTGGATTTTTTAAGAAGATTTTTTCAAGGCGTGGATTTTTTAAGAAGATTTTTTCAAGGCGTGGATTTTTTAAAGAAATATTTTTTCAAGGCGCGGATTTTTTAAAGAAATATTGTTTCAAGGCGCGGATTTTTTCAAGAAATATTTTTTCAAGGCGCGGATTTTTTCAAGGCGTGGATTTTTTAAAGAATAATTTTTTCAAGTCGTGGATTTTTTAAAGAAGATTTTTTCAAGGCGTGGATTTTTTTAAAGAAGATTTTTTCAAGGCGTTGTTTTTTTAAAAAAAAGAAGATTTTTTCAAGGCGTTTTTTTTTTAAAAAAGAAGATTTTTTCAAGGCGTGGATTTTTTAAAGAAGATTTTTTCAAGTCATGGATTTTTTAAAGAAGATTTTTTCAAGTCATGGATTTTTTAAAGAAGATTTTTTCAAGGCGTTGTTTTTTTAAAAAAAAAGAAGATTTTTTCAAGGCGTTGTTTTTTTAAAAAAAAGAAGATTTTTTCAAGGCGTGGATTTTTTAAAGAATACTTTTTCAAGTCGTGGATTTTTTAAAGAATATTTTTTCAAGGCGTGGATTTTTTAAAAGAAGATTTTTTCAAGGCGTTGTTTTTTTAAAAAAAAGAAGATTTTTTCAACGCGTGGATTTTTTAAAGAATATTTTTTCAAGGCGTGGATTTTTTAAAAAAATATTTTTTCAAGGCGTGGATTTTTTTAAAGATTTTTTCAAGGCATGGATTTTTTAAAGAAATATTTTTTCAAGACTATGGATGGTTTTTAAAGAAATATTTTTCTAAGGTTATATTTTTTCAAGTCGTGGATTTTTTAAAGAATCATTTTTTCAAGGCGTGGATTTAAAAAAAAATATTTTTTCAAGGCGTGGATTTTTTAAAGAAATATTTTTTCAAGGCGTGGATTTTTTAAAGAAATATTTTTTCAAGGCGTGGATTTTTTAAAGAAATATTTTTTCAAGGCGTGGATTTTTTAAAGAAATATTTTTTCAAGGCGTGGATTTTTTAAAGAAATATTTTTTCAAGGCGTGGATTTAAAAAAAAAATTAAGGCGTGAATTTTTTAAAAAATATTTTTTCAAGGTGCAGATTTTTTAAAAAAATATTTTTTTAAGGTGTGGATTTTTTAAAAAAATATTTTTTCAAGGCGTGGATTTAAAAAAAAAATTAAGGCGTGGAGTTTTTAAAAATATTTTTTGAAGGCGTGGTTTTTTTAAAAATATTTTTTTAAGGTGTGGATTTTTTAAAAAAATATTTTTTCAGGGCGTGGATTTAAAAAAAAACTTAAGGCGTGAATTTTTTAAAAAATATTTTTTCAGGGCGTGGATTTAAAAAAAAACTTAAGGCGTGAATTTTTTAAAAAATATTTGTTTCAAGGCGTGGATTTTTTTAAAAATATTTTTTCAAGGTGTGGATTTTTTAAAAAAATATTTTTTCAAGGTGTGGATTTTTTAAAAAAATATTTTTTCAAGGTGTGGATTTTTTAAAAAAATATTTTTTCAAGGCTTGGATTTTTTAAAGAAATATTTTTTCATGGAGTGGATTTAAAAAAAAAAATATTTTTTCAAGGAGTGGATTTTAAAAAAATATATTTTTTCAAGGCGTGGATCTTTTAAAGAAATATTTTGTCAAGGAGTGGATTTAAAAAAAAATATATTTTTTGAAGACTTGGACTTTTATAAAAAATATTTTTTTAAGGCGTGGATTTAAAAAAAAAATCCTTTTCCAAGGCGTGGATTTTTAAAAAAATATTTTTTGAAGGCATGGATTTTTTTACAATATATATTTTTTTCAAGGCGAGGACTTTAAACAAAAAATTGAAGGCGTGGATTTAAAAAAAAATTAAAGGCGCGGATTAAAAAAAATAAAGGCGCGGATTTAAAAAAAAAATTGAAAAAAATATATTTTTTTCAAGGCGTGGATCTTTTAAAGAAATATTTTTTCAAGGCGCGGATTTAAAAAAAAAATAGTTTTTCAAGGCGTGGATTTTTTTAAAAAAAATATTTTTTCAAGGCGTGGATTTTAAAAAAAAAATATTTTTTCAAGGTGTCCATTTTTTACATTTTTCAAGGCGTGGATTTTTTAAAACATAAAAAAAAAAATATTTTTCAAGGACGAGGACTTTAAAAACAAAAAATTGAAGGCGTGGATTTAAAAAAAATAAAGGCGCGGATTTAGAAAAAAAAATAAAGGCGCGGATTAAAAAAAAAAAAAATGAAGGCGTGGATTTAAAAAAAATAAAGGCGCGGATTAAAAAAAAAAAAATAAAGGCGCGGATTTAAAAAAAATTGAAGGCGCGGATTTTTAAAAAAAAATATTTTTAAGGCGTGATTTTTTAAAAAATATTTTTTTAAGGCGTGATTTTTTGAAAAATATTTCAATACTTACACTTTGGTTTTGGATCTCCAGCAATTCTAAACGAAATCGAGAAGGGATCTCCGACAGCAATTTTCATTTCCGTTTCAGGCCTGGACAAAAACAGAGGTGGTCTTTCATCTTTCTCCACTCCGATGGCCACATCCACGGTGGCATGTGATTCAATGCGTCCAAAGGCATTTTGAGCTCGGCACGTATAGCTACCCTCATGTTCGGGACCGGCATTCATAATGGCCAGCGTATAAACACCACGTTCATAGAATGTCTTAACACCCGGCTGACCGGCCAACGATTGACGTTGACGGAACCATTGTACCTCAATGGGTGTGGCGGTTTGCATAAATTCGGCAGTGATGGCAATGGTACCACCACCACATACCACCTGGTTACCCAATGGACTAACCAAATGGGGCTTGTTGGGATCACGATGATAGAAACCTAATGTTTGATCGAGAGCGTATTTCTCACGGCCTCTGAAATCGACTTGATGGGTAATCTTGGTTTCGGCACCCTCATTACGGGCAACACAGCCATACAGGCCGGCATCCTTCTCCGTCGGGTTGTGTACAATCAACTTCGATTGGCCATCATCGGCATCGATTTGGGTATATTTTTCGCCGGGTATTAAAATCTCAGTACCCTTTAGCCATTGTACTTCGGGACGTGGTTTACCGCGGACACGGCATTCCAATACCAACTCATTTTCTGTCAGAGAATAAGTGTCTGTTGTGGCGGGGGATGATGAAGGGCGTGGGGGAGAGAAGAGAGAGCATTATTAGTTGTTGTTTTTTTTTACAGAACTTCGAAGAGGTTTTGGTGTGGCTAAGTTATATTTCTTATGGGATTTTTAAAAAAAAAATATTTTTTTAAGGGCGTGGATTTTTAAAAAATTATTTTTCAAATTTACCCTGCTTAGCCACACCAAAAAAAGTTATATAAAAAATAATTGCACAGTGGGACGAATCAAAACAAGACATTGCTTTTCATACAGTTGACATACAACTACAACAACACAAAACATGTGTGTGTATGTATCTATGTATGTGTGGGTGTGAAGTGTATTGATTTGTGATGTATGAATTTTGATTCCCATCGGAGCAATGCTTTTCTTCCGAACTTCGTAGAACCTAAAAATCAGATTTTTCCCAAAATTTTCGCATAAATACCTCTGATCGATTGTACAAACGTGGCGGGTTGGGGTGCATTCTCATACTGCTTATAGATACGAATGTTGCTCTGAGTCACCGAGTCGCCATAATCGTTGAGAGCACGACACATATATTGACCGCTATCCTGTTCTTCGGCAGCAACAATTTCCAATATCGCTTCCCCGTTGTGGAATGTTGTGTGGTAGCGATTATCATTCGGTAGAGCGCGGCCATTTTTCGTCCATTCCACACTCGTTTGGCCATCATAGACAATGCTGCAGGTGAGTCGCAGATTACCACCTTCCGCCATGGTGCGATCATGAAGCAAAGAACTGAACAAGGGTTTACGGCCCGCGGCAATACTTCGGCCCAGAGATTTTCGTCCCGAGAAGGGGCCAATTTGTTCTTCCACTTCTTCTTCCCTTAAGCCGGCGGAGGAGCTTGGGATTTGTTGCGACTTTTGTGTTCCGAACCCGTTCATTTCCTGTTCCGCCGCAGCAGCCATCAACTTCTTGAGATCATTAATACGTATGACCTTTGTTATGGCCTCAATGCGTTCATTCGTTTCAGCAAAGCAGGAGAACGTGCCACAGTCCGAGGGTATGGGATTGCGTATGATGAGTTTACTCACACCTCCAAGTTCCTCCAGGACGCGATAACGATTATTGGAAATGGTGTGATCATCACGAATCCAGGTTATACTGGGACGGCCATGTACCATACAGGAGAGTATTATTTCACAGCGATCCGCATCAAAGGTGGCTGGAATTTTTTTATTAAAATACATATTTTTGTAAGTTCGGATGTTATGATCGCGAAGTGATGGGTTCTCCAATTTCTAGATCAATCTTACCTGTCACCGGGCTACAGAAGCTAGAGGGTAACTTGTCCGTGGCATTATCGTAAATGCTGAGATCACATTCACACTCCACGGTGTTGCGACTATTTTTCACCACACACTTATAGCGGGCGCTATCATCCGGTCGGGCATCATAGATTTCCAAACTTAAAGCACCATTTATATTGTAGATTTTGTGTCGGGAATCCTTGGTTACGCGCTCGTTACCCCTCAGCCAATAGACATCCTCAATGAATCCGCTAACATAACAAATCAATTGGGCCTTGGTGCCCGATGCCATAACCATGGGCTTCATGGGTGTCTCGACACTCAATTTGAACTTGGCATCCATGGTGCGTAACTTCCTTTCCTGGCGCTCCTCTATTTTCTCTTCAATGGTTTTATCGGATTTTTCTAACGACATCATCATATCGCCAGGTTCCCGAGGAGCCACTCTCACCTCGCTCTGAAGTTTGCTGGTCTGATAATCACTGACATCGACGAATTTACTGATTTTCATTTGGCCACTTTCACTTTCGGCGTAACAAGTATAGAGTCCTCTATCTCCGGATTCAGGTCTCTCGATAATCAATTGGGTTATGCCATCCTGCAGATCGGCATATTTATATTTCTCACTTTCGGCAGGGAGGCGGGAATTATCCTTTTGCCAATATACCGAAGGTTTGGGGTTACCCGAAACCTTGCATTCCAGCGTAAGGCGATTTTCATGACTATGATATGCATCTGTGAGAGCACATGACAGAGAGACAAACAAGACAAAGAGAGAGAGAGAGAGTACATAAAAACAAATGAGTGCCAAAATGAGAAGTGAGAGAGAGAACAAAAACTAAATGAGAGCAGTTTTGTGTTAAGCCGAGCTCTATTTAATAAAGAGAGCGAAAAGTAAAAAATGCGAGACTACATACCTTCAAACAGATCACTGGACACACGCACACACACGAGAGTTCGGACACTCAAGACTTCTTAAATCTAAAAAAATCTCAACCACCTACCTTTAATGCCTTTGGTAAAAACGGGTGCAATTACCTCTTCCTTGCCCGTCGAATAGACAAACAAATTGCACGACGAGACAATTTCATTTTCCGAACCCTTAACCTTCAGGGTATAGGTACCGCTTTGCTCCTCTGTAACATCAATCAAATTCAACCAGGCAATACCATCCTGCATCGACAGTTTACTCTTGGGTCCAAAGGCAATCGGTTGATCGCCAAAGAACCAGCGAGCAGTTGGATCGGGCCCATCAATGGCCACCATCCATTTGACATTCGTGCCAGCCTTGACGGTACGATTCGATAGGAAATTTCTAAAGTATAGGAATTTCTTAAGGTCTGGTGGTGGACCGGCACCATGTCTACGGCCACCACCACTGCTCTCCTCATCTTCTTCACGTTTCTTTTTCCTTTCGGCTTTCTCCTCCTCGGTTTCATCGCCTTGAGGCTTCACGGGTGGTCTATCGCGTCCTGGCGAAACAGGTCTACGCACCTTAGGTTTCACCGTGACCATGTGGGTAATTTCCGCTGTACCTTCACGATTCTCTGCCTGGCAAACATATTTACCACTATCCTGTGGAGTGGGATCCATAATGAACAGCTCACAGGTACCATCTTCATGTTCTGTGGTCTGATACTTGTCATTGGGTTCAATGACCACACCATCCTTCACCCAGGTAATGGTGGGTGTGGGCAGACCGCGTACATGGACATCCAATTGCAATTCATGCAGCTTGCCATGATAGGTGTCCTTAATGTTACGGGTAAAGGTGGGTGGGGTATCGCCGGATCCAGGATCGGAATAAACTTCCAAACGACAGAAGGTCGATGCCTCACCGGTTTCATCACGGGCCCAACATTTATATTCACCAGCATCTTCCAAAGTGGCCGCCGGGATTTCCAAAATACACAGACCCTCATTGTAGCGGCCACGACACTTGGGTGAATTCTGCAATGGTTCACCATTCTTGAACCATTTCACTTGAGGTTCCTTGGACTCCAAGAAGCAGGAAATCTTTACTTTCGAACCCTCGGCAACCACACGATCTTTCATGTTTGTGGGGAAATAGATACCAATCACCTTTTCACGTTTCTTCAGCGATCCGGTTTCCGAGGCCACATCCGAGACATAAATCGATGCCGAAGCCGCTTCTGCCTCCGATTCATCATCCTTGCGTGGCTTGCGTACCTTCTTCTTACCCTTACTATCCGTCTCACTGTCGCTGGCATCAGCCGCAGAGGCTGGAGCCGCCTTGGGTTTCTCTTCCTCCACCTGTTTCGGTTTCAGCAAGCTCTTATCGGCATGGAAGACACCATGGATATTGTCGGCAATGTGATGTTCCTTGCCCTCGAAGGCAACCAAATGGGTAATCTCCGCCTTGCCAGCACTATTCTCGGCACGAACGATGTATTTGCCCTTATCCTTGGGATTGGGGCAATCGATAACCAATTCCAGAGTACCATCGGCATGATGGAACTTGTGAATGCGTCCACCCTCCTCAATGTCGATATTATCCTTGAGCCATTGAATAGTGGGTGTGGGTTCACCGCGAACACCGGTTTCCAAAATCAATTCATTGGTGTTCAAGTGATAGGTTTCTGTTCGGCGAAGAGAGAGGGGAAGCAGGAGAGAGACAGAGCGTAAAATAGAGAACGAAAGAGAGTGACTCATTAGATTTTGGATCAAGAGATGACACAAACGCACACTCAAAGTTCAAGACAAACACAGGAAAAATCGTTAACAATTAAGTGGTGATATAACGAAGATAATTTATCTAAATATGGCTTAGATAAATTATCTAAGAGGGCCAAAGGAAACATAGATATCAACTGAGATTCAAAAATAAGTCAGCTACTAAATAAAATCCGTTATTTGAATTATCAAAGATAGATAAAAAATTATCTAAACAATTTATCTATGTTATCTGAAGGTCCATAATGTTTTATTTATGTCATATATAGTTATTAGATAATACATATATTAAGAAATATATATCAGATAAAATTTCTATGTTATCTAAAAATCATAGATAAATTATCTATGTGAAATATCTACCATTCAGATGCATTATCTTCATTATCTAAATGTCATTAACAGAGTATCTATGTTGTTTTAAATATTCAAACACTTATCTACACATTATCTAATTTAATATATCTATATTTTCAGATTGTCCTTATACGGCAGATAAATTATCTATGTCATGGCAAAATTTTAGGTAAGTTATACATAATTTTCAGATAAGTTATCTATGCCTTATCTACACATTATCTACAATCAATAGATAAATCTTATAACTAATTTACTTCTTTAGAAAATATTTCCTGAGCATCATAATAATTTAGATAAATTATCTACACTTATGCAATTATCTATTAATTTAGTAAAGACTAAATTATCTATGTTATCCTAACATTTTAGATAAGTTAGCTCACTCTACAGTCAATATTATCTTGTTCTCAAAACACAATTTTGAAATTAGCCTAAAACTTTAGATAAATTATCTATGTCATCCTGAAGCTTATCTACACATTATTTACAATTAATATTTATAAATTTATATAATCTACTTTGTACTTTCAGAGTAAAAGTTTCAGATAAATTATCTTGTTATTCAAACAGTTTAGATAAGACTATGCATTATCTGAAATTAATAGATAACACTTTTTTACACTTATCTACCAATTTAGTGAATAGAACATCAGATAAATTATCTATCCATTTACAATGCACAATCAATAGATTATCTACTCTTCAAAAACTATTTTGAGGTTGTCCTCATGCTTTAGATAAATTATCTATGCCATCATAAAGTTTATCTATACCTTTTTTATAATCAATAGATAATATCTTTTTGCATTATCTACTTCTTTAGAAAAACATTTTCAGAGTACGCTTTCTCCTTCAGATAAATTGTCCATGTTAAACTAATATCCTGATACTTTAGATGAATTATCTATATTATCCTAAAGCTTCTATACACATTATCTATAGTCAAAAGATACCACATGTTTTATTATCTACTTCTTTAGAAAATACTTCCAGAGTATTCTTATGCTTCAGATAAATTATCTTTGTTATCCAAACAATACAGATAACACATATCTAGGCATTATCTGCCATCAATGGATAACACTTTTTTTACACTTATCTACCAATTCAGTAAATAAAACATCAGATAAATTATATATCTATGTACAATGTACACTCAATAGCTTATCTACTTTTTAAAAATTATTTTGAGGTTGTCCTCATGCTTTAGATAAATTATCTATGCCATCATAAAGTTTATCTATACATTTTCTATAATCAATAGATAACACCTTTTTATATCATCTACTTCATAAAGAAAAAAATTTCAGAGTATGTTTTCCCCTTCAGATAAATTGTCCTAATATCCTGATACTTAAGATAAATTATCTACATCATACTAAAGCTTCTATACACGTTATCTATAGTCAATAGATGGCACCTTTATATTATCTACTTCTTTAGAAAATATTTTCACAGTATCCTGATACTTCAGATAAATTACCTATGTTATTCTAACATTTCAGATAAGTTATCCACAATTTTCAGATAATTTATCTGTGCTACCCCAACTTATCAAAATAAACAAATAACACTTCGAAATTATCTACTTCTTTAGAAAATACACTTACAGATAACAGTAGATAAATTATCTTTGTCATCCTAACAATTTAGATAATTTATCCGTGTTATCCAAATTGGTTAAATAAATTATCTACCTGTTTGTAATAATTCAGAAATCTTATCAGCATTTTTTCCTTATCTAGATACAATATGATACGGATTATCTAAAGATAAAATTGATTATCTAGATAAATTATCTACCTTATCCACAAAATTGATCATTAATAAAAAATAAATAAATATTTGAACTAAAATCAAATAACACAATTTATCTAAAAACTTTAGATAAATTATCTCCGTTATCTAAAGCACAACATTTAAAGGAGTGTTCAACTTATCCGAGCGGGGAAGTAGGAAGTTCCTATTGCAGGTCAATCACCTAAACAAGAACTGACGAAGATTCCGAAGATCACAATCAAAGTTTTGGACTACCGAAATAATCATCGCTCTCATAAAATTTCGGCAGGGTAATTGACCCTCTGTACGTTCGGCAGGGTACTAGACACTCTATCTAGGTTAAGGAGTGCACAACTTATCCGAATGGGAAGTAGGAAGTTCCTATTGCAGGTCAATCACCTAAACAAGAACCGACGATGATCCCGAAGATCACAATCAAAGTTTTGGACTACCGAAATAATCATCGCTCTCATAAAAGTTCAGTAGGGTGATTGACCCTCTGTACGTTCGGCAGGGTACTAGGCCCTCTATCTAGGTTCCGAAATTTTTTTAATCTAAAAAATTTTCTACTTCGAAACGGTGTACTTTTCTTATTTGGCAAATGCAATAAAAACTAATTGTTGTTGTGATTTTTTCACCTTGTGGTTGTTGTTCTCAAGATGAACGAACCTGCAGTCGGATTTTTTTCAATTGCATTTTTTCTTCCCTCTACTCGGATTACATAAGTTTCTTTGTTTCGTTTATAGTGTTGCACAATCTCCTTTAGATTCTTTTTAACAAAAAATATACCCTCCTTCCCCTTCCATAAAACTTAGTATTGCCTTACCTTTAACGGGACGCACAAATACCGGTTCCGTTTCACTTCCTGTTGTCGGCGAGTACACATACAACTTCGCCGTCTGTGTGATCTTACAGTATTCATTCTGGGCGGTTAGGGTATAGGTACCCGAATCCTCCGGCTGACAATTCAAGAATTCCAACGAAGCCAAGCTATCACGATTCATATTGCGAATACGTGGTCCATACTGGACATTCTGGTCATCTTTGGTCCATTTACATGTCGGGTTGGGTCCATTGACCACAGCCTGTAGCTTAACCTTGGAACCGACGGCAACATAACGATTCGAAATGTTAGCATCGAAATACAACATCGATCTTGGTGGTGGTTCAGGCATACGGCTGCGACGCTCATACGTGCCGCTACCCTCTTCATCTTTGCTCGATTTGGGCAAGCGTTGGGGACGCTCCTTCTTGCCACCCTGGCTGTCGGCTTCGGACATGGCACCGGACAAAACACTCGAACGTCTGGAACTGTGCTGGATATCGACAACGACACTGTGAGAGGTTTGCTGCGAGCCCAATTTGTTGGTGGCAATACAGGTGTAGTTTCCGCTGTCCGCCGGTGTGGGCTTGTTAATGATTAGCTCGCAAATGCCATCCAAATGTTCGATCTGTACGACGCGATCGTCGAGCACAACGGGCAGTTGGTCTTTGGTCCATGTAATGACGGGACGTGGGTTGCCGCGGATTTTCGTGTCGAGAATCAGATCGTTTTGTGAAGAGTGATAGACATCTGAGGAAGCGAACGAGTGAGAGAGAGTGCAGAAAAGAGAGCGAGAGAGAGTGATCAATAGATAAATTTAAACTCAATTTCCCAGGCCAAAAATCGAACTATTTTTGGCCATCAAACAAATCGGAACGACAACGCTATGTAAAGATGAAAGACATCCAACAACAAAAAAATGGACACAGCCACGAAGATCATTTGATACACCTTCCGAAAACAAAGCGAACACGAAGTGAACGACAATAACACAAAGTGATTGATCCGACATCTGATTGATCTATCGATCGCTTGATCGCAACATTTGATGATAACAATGAAAATTCGAACACAAACACCGCACACACACACCAACCTACCTCGAAGTGGCAAGGCAAAAATCGGTTCATGCTCATCGCCATCCGTCTTGGCCGAATACACCTTAAAGTAGCACGAGGTGTCAATTTCACTGTAATCGTTGCGTGCCACACACTTGTAAACACCCGACGAATCGCTCGTCACATTTTGCAGCTCAATAATGGCCTTTCCTTCTTCGCTAAGGTTCTTGACCGTTTCGCTATACTTCACCCATTCGTCATCCTTCATCCAGCGGCAATTGGGCGAGGGACCAATGACGGTACAGACAAACCTCACCGTGGTACCCTCCAGGGCCATGCGATCTCTCAATTGGGTGGCAAATTGCAATTTCTGCTTAGCCGCCACCAAGGGTTCAGGTGAGGCACGTGGAGCTCGAGATCTAGCCTCTGCTGCTGCTTCGGCACGACGACGATCTGAATCGCCCTTCGATTTCATGGCTTCTTCCATGGCCTTGCGGGCCTCCTCTTCCTTTACCTTGCTCAAACGACCGCGAGCATGGAAAATACCCGGAATATGATAATGCAGATTCTTACCCACCTCAATCGAGTGGGTAATCTGAGCTTCACCACTGGAGTTAATGGCCTTGCAGAGATAGGCACCGCTATCGCGATTATTCGGTTTGTAGATCAACAGCTTGTAGACGCCATGGGCCTCTTCCAATTTGGTGAACTTAACATTGGGTTTGATTTCAAACATGCCACGCCACCAGGTGACCACAGGGCGGGGTACACCATGGATGTGCACCTCGATGGTCAATTCATCGTCACGCAAGTGGTAGTATTCTGGAGGGGGCGTGAATGGATAAGAATTAATCTTTGGAATCCTTAAAAAGTCCTAATAGGAGGCTTACAAAAATTCAAAGCCGTTTACAATGAGGTTCTTGGTCCTTGCAACATATGAAAATGAGGTGAGGCACCATCGAAAAATATTTCAATGTAATTTCAAACATTTCAAATATTTTTTTTTCATTAAAAAAAAAACTACAAAAAATGTTGTTGCAACATGGAAATGGATGTGCAACATTGGACTACGTTGATGCAACATGACCAAAAATTTATTGAACTGGTTTTTTGATCAATTTCAAAAATCTGTTTATTGAAAAAACCATCAAAAATGTTGTTGCAACATGGAAAATGTATGTGCAACATTGGGTTATGTTGATGCAACATAGAAAAAAATTATTTAACGTTGATTAAAGTTGGCGTCCACATGTTAATATGTTAAAAAGTTACAAAAAAGTTTGTTGCAACAAGGAAAATATGTGTGCAACATTTGGTTATGTTGATGCAACATTCAAAAAAATTATTAAATTGGTTTTTTTTTCATCAATTTCAAAAATCTGCTCATTGAAAAAAAACATCAAAAAATGTTGTTGCAACATAAAAAATATATGTGCAACATTGAGCTATGTTGATGCAACATGAAAAAAAAATTATTGAATTGTGTTTTATTGTTCAATTTCAAATATCTGTTAATTGAAAAAAAAACATCAAAAATGTTTTTGCAACATGGCAAATGTATGTGCCACATTGAGTTATGTTGATGCAACATAGGAAAAAAATTATTAAATGTTGATTAAAAGTGTTTAGAATGTTGTTTAAACATAAACAAAACTACATTGCAACATGAAAACTGTTGCAGCAACATGGATATATGTTGATGCAACATGACCAAAAATTATTTGAATTGCAATTAAATTTTAAACATTTCAGATTTTTTTTCCAAAATCGTCAAAAAATATTCTTGCAACATGGTAAATGTATGTGCAACATTAGGTTACGTTACTGCAACAGGACTCAAAATGATTAAATATCGAATAAAGTCGTTTGAAAAGTTTTTAAAACATAAAAAAAACACAATTGCAACATGGGAAATGAAGTTGCAACATTCATATATGTTGATGCAACATGGCAAAAAATTGATTTATCTTAAAAAGATAACTTATTCAAAATTGAAAGAAGTGAATTTTTAATCGACATTTCAATTGCAATACTTGCAACATGGTAAATGTATGTGCAACATTGAGTTTCGATGAAGCAAAATTAATTGAGCAACAATTTAAGTTGTTAATATGTTTATTAAACATCAAAAAATACTATTGCAACATTATAAATGTTGCTGCAACATTCGTTATGTTGATGCAACATGTGTAAATTTTTTTTATTTAACGGATTTTTAGTTTTAAATGAGAAAATGTGGATTGGATGTTAACAATTCACTACCAACATTTCAAAATGTTGCAGCAACATGTAAATATATGACTGCAACATTCTAAATTGTCATCGCAACATGATGGAAATTTAACATTTTTGTTGTCGTACCGATATAAATTAAATGTTTATTTTAATTACAATGTTTACTACTGGAAAAACATCTTGCAACATGTAGAAATGTTGTTGCAACATTGGAAAAATGTAAAAAAATTTTTGTTTTTTATCAAGAAAATAATTATTAAATGCAAATACCAAGAGATACATTTAAAAAATGCATCTTGCAACATGTAGAAATGTTGTTGCCACATTGGCAAATATTTATAAAACCCTTTTGTTTATCGTTTTTATGTCGCATATGTTGATATAATGTTTTCAAAGAACTTGCAACATCAATAAATCTTCTTGCAACATGTAAAAATAGTATTGCAACATGTTTGAAAATTTAAAAAAAAATATTTTTATATCAACAACAAATATTTGTTAACTTCAAATATAAAGACAAACATTGCAATATGTTGTTGCAACATGTAAAAATGTGGTTGCAACATTGGAAATCATTGATATTAAATTCATAATTTTGCTATTTATATGAAAAAAAACAAAAGTTATAGTAAATTTATTGTGCAACATGGAAACCCCAGTTGCAACATGTTGAAATGTTGCTGCAACATTAGAAATATAAAATACTAAGACAATTTTTGTGATTTTTTTAATCAAAACAGTTATATTAAAATAAAATTAAATGTGTAACAATTGAAAATTATGTTGCAACATGTAAAAATGTTGTTGCAACATTAGAGAAAATTCTTACAACATTGAAAATTTTTAGTTTTTATGTTTAAAAGGTTAATATAATTGCTATTAAATGATTTGTAACATTAAAGTCTTCATGCCACATGTTGAAATGTTGCTGCAACATTGGAAGAGTTTTTATTTAACATGACAATTTGTCGATTTTTTAACAGAATATATTGATGTATCAATACAATTTATTCTAAAACAATGAAATATGATCTTGCAACATAGGAAAATGTATATGCAACATAGAAAACGATTAATAAAAATCGAAGAAAATTGTTTCTGTTTTTGAAAAAATGGTGGTGTTTGGTTTACATATTTATTTCAATATTGATAAATGTTATTGCAACATAGATGCACCATTGTGCAACATTGGTAAAATTAATTAAAAACCAACAACAATTAAAAATGTGTATGCAACATTTAAAAATGTTGATGAAATATTAAAAAAAAGTTGATGCAACATTTAATAATGACAATGAAACATTGGAAAAAATTGATGCAACATTTAAAAAAATGTATATGCAACATTTAAAATTGCTGCTGAAACATAGAAATTAGTAATACCTCAATTAAAAATATTTTTTCTAGATCAAAAATTTGCATTGAAAAAAATTCACATCAATATCCTTCATTGTAAACGGATTTGGTTCCGCTGTAAGCATTCCCCTAAAAGTTTTGATTGTGTTCGAACCTACCTCTGACCAATTTAAACGACGGTGGTGCCGGTTGATCTTTAAATACTTCGTAAATGGTCACATAACATGACGATGTGACCTCATCGTTCATATTCGCTATGACACAGGAGTATTCTCCCGAGTCCAAAATCGTTGTATTCACTACTTCTAAAGCTAAAATATTATTATTGTTGATAATGCGATGTGTCGAGTCACGTTCCAGTTGGCGACCATCCTTAAACCATTTAACGGATAGCTCAGGTCCACCGACGGCACAGGCCAAACGGACATTGTGACCAGCCTCGACGGTACGATCGGAAAGGAAAACAATGAAGTGGGGCAGACGTTTCTGCTCACGCATACGTTTCCATTCCTCGTCACGTTGTTTCTCGCTGCGACGCACAGCGATGCTGTATTTACGCAATTGGGTGGCGAATTCTTCACCCTCCTCTTCGGCAATTTGTTTCCAACGTTCCTCGTCGTCGGGATCGGGACGTGTAAAGCCTTCGGATGAACTGCTGCTACGTCTTGTCTCGGTGGGCAATTCGCTGACCTCATCCATTTCTTCGTCTTCGTTTTGTTCCTGCTCCTCGTCGTCTTCGTCGTAACGGGATTCTTCGTAACGTGAGCTACCCTCCTCACCTTCACCGGATTCGCCCTCTTCGCCGCCTTCTTCTTCCTCCTCGGCTTCGGCAGCCTCGGCCTCCTCTTGGGCACGGCGTTCGGCCTCTTCGCGTTCGCGTTCCTCCTCCTCGGCCTTGAGACGCTTTTGACGCTCCTCAAAGGTTTCACCCTTGGGTTTGGCCGCAGCCTTGGCAGCCTCCTCCTCAGCAGCCTTGGCGGCGGCCTTGGCTTGCTCCTCCATTTGCAGGGCCAGTTTGCTCTTCTTTGGTGGAGGCTTGGGACCAGGACCAGCTGGTTGTTGTTGCTTTTCTTCAAACATTTTCTTGTTGGCCTTTGAACCACCACCCGACTCAAGTTTCAAAGTCAACTTGGGACTGGGAGACTTTTCCTTTTTCTCCTTCTTCTTGGGGGCGGCCTTCTTTTTGCCCTTCTTACCCTTTTCGGGTTCGTCGCCTTCATCTAGGTCAAGGCTTTCTTCGCGATCCTCACGCGAACCGCCTTCATCGCCGCCACCTTCGCTTTCTGAGAGGCCAGCCTCGGCGGAGCCTTCCTTGTCGGCCGAACGTCTGGGTTTGCGTTCCTTTTTGGCACCCTTACCCTTCTTCTTGGGTTTCACCTCCTCGACAACGATCTCTTCCTCCTCCTCTTCGTATTCTTCGTACTCTTCAACGACGTAGATAACCTCAACGTTGGAGACGTCCATAACAGCGGCACGATCAATGACGGACATATCAGAGGTTATGTAACGTACAGGTTTCTGGGCCTCCAAAGGTTCGGAAATGTCCATAACGAGGGCACGATCAAAGACGGCGGTGTTACAGGTCAGCAGGGTCTTGAGATCGCGACCCAATTCGAAGGGAGTCTTTTCCTTTTCCTCACGCTTCAGGAAGGGAGTAATGCTGCGCCATGTCGATGGTGTGGCACTACGCCTGGTCATGTAGAGGGTGAAGGGTGTCTGACTGCGTCCACGAATGGGAGTGGCACTACGGCCACGCAGACTTCCCGGAGTCGGGGACTTCAGCTTGCGTTTCTTTTGCGCTGGCACTTGGAGAGTATCCTGGGCTGGTGCTGCCTCTGGCTCCTCTGAGCCACGGGCATCGGCTGCCGCGGTTTCGCCTTCGGTTTCACCCATCCTGTTCGAGGTGGTGGCGGTGGTGTTCGATCGAGACTCTTTAAAAACAAAAAAGGATTATCCGGTCACTGGGAGTGATTCCAAGTTTCTTTTCTTTTTTCTCTCTTTTTTTAAATTATGAAATATTTCGAAAAAATATTGTTCGCTTCGATAGGTAGGCTTCGTAAATAAATTTCTTCCCGGTTTTTATGAATTTTTATTCCCCTCGGCTCTACACTCAACAGACACACACGTTTCGTAAATGGAGAATTTCTTTCAAAGATTTTCTTTTTTTTCTTCTTCTGGGGGAACTTCTTTTTTTTTGGTCAAGAAAAAAAGGACGTAATCGGCGGTGCTCGGTCCGTTCGAGGCGTAGCTAATGACTCGACAGTTCCGAACGAACTGAAACGACCGTACGTTTCGAAAATTGAATTTCAAATGATCAGGCGAATCGATTAATCAATCACTGAGTGATCCACTTGCATTGCTTGCCAAGAAAAAAAACCAAAAACACTTCGAATCGGCGATCTAAATTTACACTTTATTGTCATGGACTTTCGGCAAACGATTTTCTCATCTCATCAAAACAACACCAATCACTGTTCACACTGCTGCGAGGATCCGTGCGATCGCAGACGTGAAGGCAAGCAATTTTATTTACACAGATGCATTCATGCCACACACAGAAGAGTCGTGGTGGTTGGTGGGTGCACCACAAAAAACTTCGCTACGAAATGACCAACCAAACGCAAATAACGATGTAACGGGCAAAGAAAACACGACGATCAGCACTACGAAGGGAAGTTCGTCGAGAAAAAAGACGAAATCACATAACCGATCGTCGCTGGTTTGGATCAACCAATCGATCGATCGATCATGTGCGAAAAAATGAACTTGACCTTCGGCTTCGGGAAAAATAAAATCGTACACACACAGATTCGCCAATCGAAATAATAACAAACAACGAAACAAAAATTCTTGATTTTCACTTTAAATTAATTTCTAAAATTCTTTGCTTACCTTCAGTCCAACGTCCTCCTTGGTATCGGCGGCGGTTTGGAGGGAGGGCAATAAAAATAAGTAACTTACCTTTGGGAATGATTCGTTTTGAGATTTTGTTTTTTTATTTTGCAGAACTAAATGTTTTAGTATGAATTAAAAATAAATTGGCCACCACAGCAAGTGGCAAGTGTGTTAAGCAATTGGCAAGATCGGTTAGTGTGTTACTAATTTCCTATTTGTCTATAAAAATAAATTTATCTCAACTATTTTTAACAAAAAAAAAAAAAAAAACATCGAGAAGAAAAAGAAAAAAACTGAAGATCAAAACAAGCGACAGAATCTCCCAAAGTATGCGGTAGTTTAAATGCATTACAAAATTTGAGGGCTGGGAGGATTGGAAAGATTTCGAGACCTTCAGGGGACATAGGTGAGGAGTGGATTTTTTAAAGAAGATTTTTTCAAGACCTATTCAAGGCGTAGATTTTTTAAAGAATAGGTTTTTAAGGCTTATTCAAGGCATGGATTTTTTAAGGAATAGTTTTTCAAGGCCTATTCAAGGCGTGGATTTTTTAAAGAATAGTTTTTCAAGGCTTATCTAAGGCGTGGATTTTTTAAAGAAGATTTTTTCAAGGCTTATCTAAGGCGTAGATTTTTTAAAGACGATTTTTTCAAGGCCTATTCAAGGCGTGGATTTTTTAAAGAAGATTTTTTCAAGGCCTATTCAATGCGTGGATTTTTTAAAGAAGATTTTTTCAAGGCCTATCCAAGGCGTGGATTTTTTAAAGAATATTTTTTCAAGACCTATTCAAGGCGTGGATTTTTTAAAGAAGATTTTTTCAAGACCTATTCATGGCGTGGATTTTTTAAAGAATATTTTTTCAAGACCTATTCAAGGCGTGGATTTTTTAAAGAAAATTTTTTCAAGGCCTGATCAAGGCGTGGATTTTTTAAAGAATATTTTTTCAAGGCCTGATCAAGGCGTGGATTTTTTAAAGAATATTTTTTCAAGGCCTGATCAAGGCGTGGATTTTTTAAAGAATATTTTTTCAAGGCCTGATCAAGGCGTGGATTTTTTAAAGAATATTTTTTCAAGGCCTGATCAAGGCGTGGATTTTTTAAAGAATATTTGTTCAAGGCCTGGATTTTTTAAAGAATATTTTTTCAAGGCCTGGATTTTTTAAAGAAGATTTTTTTAAGGAAGATTTTTTCAATGTGTGATTTTTTTAAGGAAGATTTTTTCAAGGTGTGAATTTTTTAAGGAAGATTTTTTCGAGACGTGGATATTTTTTAAAAAAGATTTTTTCGAGGCGTGGATATTTTTTCAAAGCCTATCAAAAGGAGTCTCTTAGATAATCCATGTCGCCTATAGAGACTCTCTTCAGAGAATATCTCCAACTAGTCAATAGAGATCTGCATCAGTCCGCCCTCATATAATTCCCTCAGTTAGTCTGTTGAGACTTCCTTCAGATCGTCTATAGAGACTCTCCAGATATTCTATGGAGAATCCCTTCAGATCTTTTATGGAGACTTTCTTCCGGTCGTCTAAAGAGACTCACTTCAGGACATCTACAGAGAATTCCTTCAGGTCGACTATAGAGACTCTCCAGATATTCTATGGAGAAACCCTTCAGATCTTTTATGGAGACTTCAGGTCGACTATAGAGAATCACTTCAGGTCGTCTATAGAGACATTTTGGTACTGAACCCCTTCAGGCAATTTCTCCAACTAGTCAATAGAGATCTGCATCAGTCCGCCCACATATAATTCCATCAGTTAGTCTGTTAAGACTTGCTTCAGGTCGTCTATAGAGACTCTCCAGATATTCTATGGAGAATCCCTTTAGATCTTTTATGGTGACTTTCTTCAGGTCGTCTAAAGAGACTCACTTCAGGTCATCTATGGAGACTTCCTTCAGGTCGACTATAGGGAATCACTTCAGGTCGTCTATAGAGATGTTTTGGTCTACATTTTACGGTATTTTGGGTTCTCGTGGGGTAGTAAATCTTCATACCAAAAATGATCAATATCGGTTTAAGTGCCATAAACGTGGACCGATATAACGTCATCTTTAAAATTTCGATATTTTCGGGAGATTAGGGATGTTCTTCTAACAAATTGGATGTAATATGGTTTTTCAGCCGAATTGGCTGTAATTTGGTATATTAGGTTTTCATCAGGTAGCAAATATTCCGTCCAAAAATTATGAATATCGGTATTTTAAAAAAATGTCATGGTTTTCAAACGAATTGGATCTAATTTGATAATTTGGTGTTCACCCCATGTAACGGTACCTCAAGTTCAAGGTCCTAGCCCAATTTTCCAAGCTAAATATCCGTCTTCTTGGTATTTCATTTTCTTCTGATAGCAATTTTCCCTAACATAGCCTCCATATATGTAAACATTCCGATCGATTTTAGGTATTTGGAAGGGAATAAAAACGTAGGCTCTTATATCCTGAAAAGATGACTTCTGTTGATAGAGGGAGGACCTCTTTTACGCCTTGCTCATAGAAGGAAACTTCATTGACCCATAAAGACCTCATAGAAGAGGTATTTTCAAGGCCAGTACTAAAAGACCTCAGGATATCCTATGAAAATGTATAAGCCTGACCTCTTAGATGTATACTATGTTACGAAGTCCTCCTAAGATACTGTTATTTTTGTAAATATTTTCCACACCTGCCGCACGAAACCTTTCCAATCATCCTCAGCCTTCAAACGTGTTCCGTAGCCATCATCAACAATCATTGACATTGAATCACTTCATTTCCAATAGTCCCGCAAAAAATACTGCCTGTCTGTCCGACCGACCGACTGACATGCATGTAGGGCATCAATGAAATAATTCTTCTTCATTCTCGAACTCAAATAAAAAAAATTACAAAACCACAAATAAAATAAAAACAAAATCGAATCGAAAAAAACTCAAACGTCTGCAAAAAGTGCACGAAGCGGCGAAGCAGCGAAACCACAAATCGATTAACATACCTCTGATATTACGGGTGAATATGGGCGGTGTGCCAAATTTGTTAGTCGGTACATCGTATAGTGTCACGAGGCAGCTAGTTTCCACTTCACCGTTACGATTCGATGCCACACATCTGTAGACGGCCGCATCCTGTTGATCGGCTGATTTAATTTCCAAACACGACAGGCCATCATTTTGGGTGATGCGATATTTGGAGGGCAGCGTTCGTTCATCGATCGGTTGTTTGTCTTTGTACCAACGTATCTCAAGGTCATTGCCCGAAATGCTACAGGTCAATTTGATGTCACTGCCAACGGAGGTATTGCGATTTGTCAGCTTAACATCGACCGTGGGCATACGTTTGGCACTGCGTGCCTCTTTCAGATCAATATATTCATTGAGCTTTTTGGGTTTGGTTTCGGCGAAGTCCAATTCATCCGGTTCGATTCTTCTTCGTGGGAGTCTTGGGGTACTTTCTTCTTCACGAATTTCTTCTTTAGTTGTCTTGGCAGTCTTGGTTATCGTTTGCTCGGCAGTTACTTCTTTGGGTTCGATCTTTTGTACGACTTCCTCCTTTTCTTTTTTCGCTTCCAACTTTGTTTCTTTTTCTTCGGTGGTTTCGGGTTTGGTCTTGGGAGATTTGCGTTTAATTTCCTTCTTTTCTTCGGGTTTCTCATCGATTTTAGCCTCAGTGGCCTCAGGTTTAACTTCAGAGATATCATTTTTAGATTCTTTCTCTTCCGGTTTTTGGGCTTCGGCTTCCTTTTCTTTGGTCTTATCTTTTTTAGGAGATTTGCGTTTAGCCTCCTTCTTTTCGGCCTTGGGTTCTTCGGTCTTCTCAGTCTTTGATGGTTCTTTGTCTTCGGGTTTCTTAGCCTCAACTTCTGTCTTTTCGGTTTCTTTTTCTTTGGATTTCTTAGCTTCGTCTTCGATCTTCTGCTCTTCCACCTTTTTGGGTTTAACTTCGGTTTCCTTTTCTTCAGGCTTCTTAGCTTCGATTTCCTTCTTGTTTTCTTCAGGCTTAGTTTCAGCCTTTTCTTCCGTGGGTTTCTTAGTTTCCTTTTGCTCAGGCTTCATGGCTTCAGCTTCGGGCTTCTTTTCTTCCACCTTAACCTCAGATACTACGGGTTTGGCAACTTCCTTCTCTTCTGTTTTCTTGGCCTCTGTTTCAACCTTCTTCTCTTCCAGCTTTTCAGCCTTCGCTTCAGAAGAATCAGTCTTGGAGGATTTACGTTTAACTTCCTTCTTTTCTGGTTTCGTGGTCTCAGTTTCCTCAGGTTTAACCTCAGACACCTCAGGCTTAGAGGCTTCTTTCTTCACATCCTTTTCTTCTGCCTTCTTGGCTTCGGCTTCGACCTTCTTCTCCTCCACCTTTTCAGCCTTGACTTCAGAAACATCAGCCTTAGAAGATTTACGTTTAACATCCTTCTTTTCCGGCTTCTTGGCCTCAGCTTCCACCTTGCCTTCTTCGATCTTTTCAGGTTTGACTTCAGATACCTCAGACTTGGCAGCTTCTTTCTTCACATCCTTTTCTTCTGCCTTCTTGGTTTCGGCTTCGACCTTCTTCTCCTCCACCTTTTCAGCCTTGACTTCAGAAACATCAGCCTTAGAAGATTTACGTTTAACATCCTTCTTTTCCGGCTTCTTGGCCTCAGCATCCACCTTGCCTTCTTCGATCTTTTCAGGTTTGACCTCAGATACCTCAGGCTTGGCAGCTTCTTTCTTCACATCCTTTTCTTCTGCCTTCTTGGCTTCGGCTTCAACCTTCTTCTCCTCCACCTTTTCAGCCTTGACTTCAGAAACATCAGCCTTGGAGGATTTACGTTTAACATCCTTCTTTTCCGGTTTCTTGGCCTCAGCTTCCACCTTGCCTTCTTCGATATTTTCAGGTTTGACCTCAGATACCTCAGGTTTAGAAGGTTCTTTCTTGGATACCTTCTCATCAGGTTTCTTAGCTTCCACTTCCACCTTCTTCTCTTCCAATTTCTCTGGCTTGACTTCGGAAATTTCAGCCTTGGAGGATTTTCGCTTAACATCTTTCTTTTCGACTTTTTGGGCTTCAGCCTCAACCTTCTTTTCATCCAGCTTTTCGGCCTTAACCTCAGATACTTCTGCCTTGGAGGCTCTGCGTTTAAGATCCTTTTCTTCTGGTTTTTGTGATTTCACTTCCAGTTCCTTTTCTTCAACCTTTTCTGCCCTCACTTCCGATACCTTAGCCTTGGCAGCTTCAGCAGATTTAATCTCTTCCTCCTTGACCTTCTTAGCTTCCACTTCCAAAGCCTTTTGTTCAATCTTTTCAGTGGATATCAGGACCACATTGTTTATCACCGTCTCTACGGATCGACATAACTTCAGCGCATCCTCATAAACATTCAAGGATCGCACCTTCTTCTGGTTCTTATCAATCGAATCGTATTGCCCCAAAGCCAGTGTCTTGACCATTTCCAAATGCGGTTGTATTTGAGGATATTTGTCGTCCAACATATCATCAAACATGACAAACATTTCCATTAAGCTCTTCTGTAATTCGACCATATTCGCCGCGGACTTGGGCATATCCTTATCCCATTTCAGGGCATTGACCACCTTTTGAATGCTTGAGAGTTTGGAATGTAAACCATCTAACTTGGCTTCCCAATATTTATCTGTGACATTGTCCAGCTTCAGTTTTAGGGATTTAATAATACTGTCAATATTTTTGGCATATTCGGTATTAATGGTCTCGATCAATTCCTGATCGTCACCGAACAGACAATCGATGACATCTTCAATTTCGGTGGAGATATTAATCGAGCCATACGAACGCTTGGCGAGTTCTTTTAATTTGTAAATGCATTGACGTTTTTGGGTATTCGTGTGGGATTGCAGAGCATCCTTGAGGGTTTGATTAAGGTCTTGGGTATCCGAAGCACCTGACATTTTCTGCAGAGCAACATCAACTGAAATTTCCAATGGAGATTTAATGTGAGCAACTTCAGCCTTGGCAGCCTCGGGCTTGACTTCCTTCTTCTCAATTTTCTTCGATTCGGCTTCCAGTTTCTTTTCCTCTAACTTCTCTGCCTTAACTTCGGAAACATCAGCCTTGGCAGCCTCAGGCTTAACTTCCTTCTCCGCAACCTTCTTGGCTTCGGCTTCCAGTTTCTTTTTCTCCAACTTCTCTGGCTTGACTTCGGAGACCTCAGCCTTTGCAGTTTCTGCCTTGACTTCCTTCTCCGCAATCTTCTTTGCTTCGGCTTCCAGTTTCTTTTCCTCCAACTTCTCAGACTTGACTTCCGAGACCTCAGCCTTTGCAGTTTCTGCCTTGACTTCCTTCTCCGCAATCTTCTTTGCTTCGGCTTCCATTTTCTTTTCCTCCAACTTCTCCGGCTTGATTTCAGAAACCTCCGCCTTGGATGACTCGGACTTGACTTCCTTCTTATCGGCCTTCTTGGCTTCTGCTTCCAATTTCTTTTCCTCCAAGCTTCTGCCATAACTGCCTTCTTATCAATCTTCTTGGTTTCGGATTCCAACTTCATTTCCTCCAATTTCTCCGGTTTGACTTGGGAAACCTCAGCCTTCGATACCTCAGACTTCACATCCTTCTCCGCCACCTTCTTGGTTTCGGCTTCCAGTTTCTTTTCTTCCAATTTCTCCGGTTTGACTTCGGAAACCTCAGCCTTGGCTGCTTCCGCCTTAACATCCTTCTCCTCAGCCTTCTTAGCTTCAATTTCAAGTTTCGTTTCTTCCACTTCCACCGGAACCATATCCAATATACCTCTCACCACCTTCTCTATGGATTTACACAATTTCGTAATATCCTCATAGACATACAATGTTCGGAGATTCTTTTCGGCATTTTCTATACAATCATATTGACCAAGAGCCAGTTTCTTAACCTCTTCCAATTCCGACTTGAAATCATTCGGTTTTATAGCCAGCATATCATCGAACATGACAAATATATCCATGAGATTCTTTTGTAACTCTACCATATTTACAGAGGATTTTGGAACATCCTTCGTCATCTTCAGGGCAGCGGATACATTTTGAATTGCACTCAGTTTCGAATTGAGACCCTCAAATTCTCCTTGCCATGGCTTAACGAGTATCGAATCCACACGCAATTTCAACGATTTTATACAGCTCTCAATAGCCTGCAGATGCTCTTTATTAACCGATTCAATGAGATCGGTATTATCACCCAACAAAGCATCGATAACGTTATCAATTTCACTGCCATATCGACCATCATAGGTATGAACGATAATTTCGCGTAATCGGAAAATGGATTTGCGTTTTTGCTCATCTGTCACGGATTGTAAGGCTTCATCCAAGGCCTTTTTAAGATCATGATTTTCCTTGGTATTCGGAATCGATTGCAGTACCTTTTCAATGCAACTTTCCACGGTGGATTTAATTTCGGATACCTCAGCCTTGGCGGCGGATGGCTTGACATCCTTTTCTTGAGGTTTCTTGGCTTCTGCTTCCACCTTCTTTTCCTCAGCCTTTTCCGGTTTGACTTCGGAGACCTCAGCCTTGGTGGCCGATGGTTTAGTTTCCTTCTCCTCCGGTTTCTGGGCTTCCGCTTCCACCTTCTTATCTTCTATCTTTTCAGGTTTAACCTCGGAGACCTCAGCCTTGGCAGCGGATGGCTTGACATCCTTCTCCTCATGTTTTTTGGTTTCATGTTCTACCTTCTTTTCGTCTACCTTTTCTGGTTTGACTTCGGATGCCTCAGCCTTGCCACCAGTTGGCTTAACTTCTTTCTCCTCAGGTTTCTTGGATTCGGCTTCCACCTTCTTTTCTTCCGCCTTTTCAGGTTTGACTTCGGAGACCTCAGCCTTGGCTTCGGATGACTTAATTTCCTTCTCCTCGGGCTTCTTTGCTTCTGCTTCCACCTTCTTTTCTTCCGCCTTCTCAGGTTTCACCTCTGAGACCTCAGCCTTGGCCCCAGCTGGCTTAACTTCCTTTTGCTCTGGTTTCTTGGCCTCGGCTTCCACCTTCTTTTCTTCCGCCTTTTCAGGTTTGACTTCGGAGACCTCAGCCTTGGCTTCGGATGACTTAATTTCCTTCTCCTCGGGCTTCTTTGCTTCTGCTTCCACCTTCTTTTCTTCCGCCTTCTCAGGTTTCACCTCTGAGACCTCAGCCTTGGCGCCAGCTGGCTTAACTTCCTTTTGCTCTGGTTTCTTGGCCTCGGCTTCCACCTTCTTTTCTTCCGCCTTTTCAGGTTTGACTTCGGATAACTCAGCCTTGGCTTCGGATGACTTAATTTCCTTCTCCTCAGGCTTCTTGGCTTCTGCTTCCACCTTCTTTTCTTCCGCCTTCTCAGATTTCACCTCTGAGACCGCAGGCTTGGCTGCGGTTAGTTTAACTTCCTTCTCTTCGTGTTTCTTGGCCTCCGCTTCCACCTTTTTTTCCTCAGCCTTTTCAGGTTTGACTTCTGACACCTCAGCCTTGGCGGCGGCTGGTTTAACGTCCTTCTCTTCGGGTTTCTTGGCTTCTGCTTCCACCTTCTTTTCTTCAGCCTTCTCAGGTTTCACCTCGGAGATCTCCGCCTTGGCGACGGCTGGTTTAACATCCTTCTCTTCGGGTTTCTGGGCCTCCGCTTCCACCTTCTTTTCTTCCGCCTTCTCAGGTCTCACCTCTGAGACCTCAGGCTTGGCTGCGGCTGGTTTAACATCCTTCTCTTCGGGTTTCTGGGCCTCCGCTTCCACCTTTTTTTCCTCAGCCTTCTCAGGTTTCACTTCGGACACTTCAGCCTTGACTGCAGTTGGTTTAACTTCCTTCTCTTCGGGTTTCTTGGCCTCAGCATCCACCTTCATTTCTTCTACCTTCTCAGGTTTCACCTCGGATACCTCAGCCTTAGCTTCCACTGGTTTAACTTCCTTCTCTTCAGTTTTCTTGGCCTCGGCTTCCACCTTCTTTTCTTCAGCCTTCTCAGGTTTCACCTCGGAAACCTCAGCCTTAGCTTCGGATGGCTTAATTTCCTTCTCCTCAGGTTTCTTGGCTTGGGCTTCCACCTTCTCCTCTTCCGCCTTCTCAGGTTTCACCTCGGAGACCTCAGCCTTGGCACCAGTTGACTTAAATTCCTTCTCTTCAGGTTTCTTGACTTCTGCATCCACCTTCTCTACTTCTGCCTTTTCAGGTTTGACCTCAGATACCTCAGCCTTACCCTCCGAAGCCTTGACTTCTTTCTCTTCCAGTTTTTTGGTTTCAGTTTCAAGTTTCTTCTCCTCAATAGTTTCCGGCTTAATCTCAGCCACTTCCGCCTTTGCAGCCTCAGATTTCACTTCTTTTTCTTCTACTTTTTGGCTGGCAGTTTCCACCTTGGCTTCTACCATTAGTGATTCCGCTTTTAGGAACTCCAATGTGGCCACCGTTTCCAAAACTTTCTCCATGGCTTTACCCAATGTCATGAGATCTTCATATACCCTCAAAGTCCTAATCTTTTCCGTAGACTTTTCGATTTCATCATATTGTCGAAGAGCCAATGATTTCACCTTCTCCAGTTGAGGTTCCACTTGGCGATTTTTAATCTCCAGCATATCATCGAACATTACAAAGATATCCATTAGATTCTTTTGCAATTCAATCATGCTGACGCAGGATTTATCCACATCCTTCGAAGTCTTTAGGCTCTCACTGACCTTTTGTAGGTGGCTGAGTTTTGAATTGAGACCCTCAAGTTTGGGTTTCCAAATGTCGGATGGTACCAATTCGACCTTTTCTTTCAGACAGTTCAGAAGCTCTTCAACTTGTTGCAGAGATTTAGAATTGAATTCCTCGATAAGTTCGGAATTGCCCTCCAGCAAAGAATCGACAACATTTTCCAATTCCTCGCGGAATGATCCGTCATAGGTGTGGACTATGTGTTCACGCAATTTGAAGATGCACTTTCGCTTTTCTTCTTGGTTTTGGGAGTCCAATGCCTCTTGTAAGTCCTTCTTCAATTGTTGGGAATCTTCGCTGGCTTCCGATAATTTTTCCAAAGCCGTTTCCACGGTGCTCTCCAGGGATTTTTGTGGGAATTTATTATTTCTGATAACTTCGGCGATTTGTTTGAAGGTGGTTTGGCTATTTTCCAATTCTTGTAGCAGCTCCAAGCCATCCTGGATTTCCTGGCGGTTGAGTTTTTCTACCAAGGTTCTCAAGTGTTGTGCATTCACATCGGGACATTCTTCAATATGTTGTACGATTTGTTGTACTGCCACTTGAAGTTTTTGGAAATCTTCGCTTTCGATTTTCATATTTCCCCGATTGTTTTGATGTATATCCGCCACCTGGGACTTGAGATTTTCCAGGGTTTGACATAATTTACCCAATTTGCCTGGTTTATTGGGCGCTTGCTGCTCCGCCACAGTTAGAATTTCTTGTAGCGCTGGAGAGATATTCTCCTTGAGGTCATAGAGTATGGATTTCCTTAGCTGATCATTGCCATTCAGGATTTGTATGAAGACCTTGTTGAAGTTCTTGAATAATTCCACGGACTCGGCTGAAGTACATTCACGAAGTACAGAACATTTGAGTAATTCTTTGGTCTTGAAAAGCGTCAGGAAAAGACGATCCTCCAAACGTGTTGGGCCTTCCTCTTCAATGGCCATTTGCAGCTCTTTGAGATTATCGGCAATGGAACGGACAACTTCCTTTTGGGCCTGATTTAATGGGGCCTGCTGAATCGTACTGATCTGTTGGAAGGTTAAGTGTATGGATTTTAGAACCTCTTCAAGATAGGGTTCCTTAATAGGTTTTCTCTTTTCTTCTCCCTCCTTCTTGGCCTCAGAAATATCCGCCTTTTCGGCAGTGATTTTAACTTCTTTCGTTTCCGACTTTTGCAATTTCAGTTCATTGCTTTCCGCAACTTCTTTTTGTATCTCACTTACTTCGGCCTTTTGCAGCTTGCCGGGGGTGAGGTCCTGCTCCACAGATTTCTGGGCGCTAGGTGCCTGTTCCACATGTACAATTTGTAGCTTCTCCAAATTCTCTTTAAGGTTTTGCAAAAGTTCTGCCATTAGAGGAGAATGTTTGAATTCTTGGACCTGCAAGGTTTTTGGTCCTTCGAGCTCATGCTGGACTAAAATCAAAGTCTCTTTTAACAAGGCTACCTTGGCTTTGTTTAGTTCCATAAATTGCAATGCCAACGGGTTGTGTTCCATTATACCTTCCTGCATTTCTTCGAGGAAGAGTTGGGCCTCCTCCTTTATTTCAGAGATTTGGGCCCTTTGCAAAGTGGCAGGTTCCTGGGAAATAACTTTTTG
Organism: Musca vetustissima; assembly: GCF_032173495.1. Classification (NCBI taxonomy): domain Eukaryota; kingdom Metazoa; phylum Arthropoda; class Insecta; order Diptera; family Muscidae; genus Musca; species Musca vetustissima. The sequence continues at coordinate 132,175 of NW_026879362.1, forward strand.
GGCTTGTGGTGCAAAGCTACCCTCGGAGATTTGCAATTTCTCCAAATTGTCCTTGAGGCTAGACAAAAGTTCCGCCATTAGAGGGAAATGTTCGAACTGTAACTCCTTCAGTAATTGAGGAGCTTGCATCTCATGTTCCACAATGGCCAGGATTTCCATTAGCTTCGCCACCATGGCCTTATTTTGGGCCATGAATTTCACAGCAATGGGGTTATTCTCCACAATGCCCTCCTGCATTTCCGATAAAAATACCTTGGCTTCTTCTTTGATTTCTGCAATTTCAGCCTTTTGTGGTTCGGCGCCCTTTACATCTTTCACCTTGGGTTTCTTGGGCTGACTGTCCAAAATACCCTCGGCCAGTTGTAATTTCTCCAAGTTACCCTTCAAATTTTCCAATAATTCCGCCATAAGAGGTATATGCTGGAATTGCTGAACCACCGATACCTTTGGTCCTTCGAGCCCTTGTTCAATTATCTGCAACGTCTCACGTAGCTTAGCCACCTGACTTTGATTTTGTTTCATGAATTTCACCGCTAGCGGGTTATTTTCCACAATACCCTCTTCCATTTCTTCGAGGAACAGTTGCGCCTCCTCTTTAAGTTCGATAATTCGCGGCTTTTGGGTAACCACTTCAGGTTGTTGGGCCTTAGACTCTTCTAGTTTTACTTCCTCAATTTCTAATTTCTCCAAATTTCCCTTGATTTGTTGTAGAAGTTCCGCCATTTGGGGTAGAGTTTTTAGTTCTGTGATTTCAGCAGATTTTGGTCCTTCGAGCTCGAGTTGAACCTCATTTAAGGTTTCCTTTAATTTCGCCACCTGTGTCTGATTTTGTGCCATGAATTTCAAGGCCAGGGGATTGTTTTCTACCAAACCCTCCTGCATTTCCATTAGCAGCACTTCGGCCTCTTCCTTCAGCTCCATGAGCTGAGCTCTTTGAGGAGCTAATTTGTTTTCCAGAGTTTCAGCCTTTTGTGCCTTGGCTTCCAAAACCCGCTCCTCGATTTGCAACTTCTCTAAATTGCCCTTCAGATTTTCTACAAGTTTCGCCATTTGAGGCAGAGTTTTTAGTTCTTTAATTTCTGCCGATTTTGGTCCTTCGAGCTCATTCTGCACCTCATTTAGGGTCTCCTTTAGTTTTGCCACCTGTTTCTGATTTTGTTCCATAAATTTCACGGCCAGCGGATTATTTTCCACCAAACCCTCCTGCATTTCCTGTAGGAATACTTGAGCTTCTTGCCTCAGTTCCAAGAGCTGGGCTCTTTGAGGTGCTAACTGAACTTCTTGAGTTTCAGCCTTTTGCAGCTTGGCTTCCAGGGAACCTTCTTCGATTTGCAGCTTCTCCAAATTACCTTTGAGCTGTTGCAAAAGTTCCGCCACCAAGGGAAGAGATTTCAGTTCTTTAAGCTCTGCGGATTTTGGTCCTTCGAGTTCCTGTTGAACCTCATGTAGGGTCTCCTTCAGCTTGCCTACTTGCACTTGGTTTTGCTCCATGAATTTCACGGCCAGCGGATTATTTTCCACCAAACCCTCCTGCATTTCATGTAGGAAGACTTGAGCCTCTTGCTTCAGTTCCACAAGTTGGGCCTTTTGAGACATCAGCTGTACTTCTTGGACCTCTGCCTGTTGGGCCTTGGCTTCAATGGCCACTTCTTCTATTTGTAATTTCTCCAAGTTGCCCTTGAGGTCCTGTAATAGTTCTGCCATCATGGGCACGGATTTTAGTTCTTGCAATACACCCGTTTTTGGTCCTTCGAGCTCTTTTTCCACCAGCTTTAAGGTTTCCATAAGTTGACCAACTTGGGTTTGGTTCTGCTCCATGAATTTAAGGGCCACGGGATTGTTTTCCACCAAACCCTCCTGCATTTCAGTAAGGAATACTTGGGCTTCTTCTTTTAGTTCGAGAATTTTAGCCTGTTGCGGAATGGCTTGGGTTTCTTGTACCAAGGGTGTCTTTGCTTCATCTTCTTGCAATTTCTCCAAGTTTACCTTGAGATCTTGCAGAATTTGTGCCATCATGGAGACAGCCTTCATTTCTTTCACTTCGAGAGATTTTGGTCCTTCGAGCTCTTGTTTGGCTTCGGAGAGAGTATCTTTCAGCACGGCCAGTTGGCTTTGGTTTTGTTCCATGAATTTTACGACCAGCGGATTTTGTTCCACCAATCCTTCCTGAACTTCGGTTAACAAAAGTTCCGCTTCAGCCTTGAGTTGAGATCCCTCCTGCTTCTGGATCTCCTGCATGCTGGTTTGTAGATCCTGCAGTAGAGCCTTCATTACCTGGACCTCGGGAAGTTTCTGCACCTCAATGGCTTGGGGTTCCTGCAACTTCAGCTCCACATTGATGAGGGTATCCTTCAATTGGGCCACCATGGGTTGTTTTTCGGCCAAGAATTTCTGAGTCAGGGGATTGTTGCTTACCAGACCCTCTTGTATCTGGGTTAGGAACGTTTGGGTCTCATTAACCTGGGCAATAAGTAATTGCATCTGGGCCTCATCTACCACGGGAATGGCCATCAGATGATTGGAAATATCCCTCAATTGCGGACTTAGAGAATCTATTTCCTGCAGCAGTTCTATGATCCGCATATTACCCTCATTGTTTTCGATGAAATCGTAAATGTAGAGCAGGGTCTTCACCGACTCTCGGAGTAGTTCCCGCATACGTAAATCTTTACTCACTTCGCTGAGATCATTGAGGGCATTAAAGCTGGCCATGAGTTGGGTCTGCAGCTGCACAATGACACTGGAACTGGGTTCGATGTCGACTTTTCCCGATTTGCAGATGACCTCAATGGTCTCCAGTAGATTTCTAAACGACGGCACCAATTTTTGCATATCCTCCGCGGGGTGTTCCAAACATTGTACAATAAATTCGGAAAAGGCGAATTTAATTTTCTCCCGCATTTCCAGGGCCAATTGATGCTCCAACGAGGGCATGGCCTGTAGCAGATCTTCAAAGGTTTTCTCAATATCTTCTAGACCCACATCGAGGCCGGATGCTTCATAAGTGTGGACCAAACATTCTTTGAGTTTAAACATGGTTTTGGCCACCTGAGATTCCTTGGTTTTTAGGTCTGAGGGGGAGAGCAGCAACTGTTTTTGCATTTCCTGTAAATCGGAGCGTAGGGTCTGCATAATCTCCTCAATTTCTGAGACCTCGATCTCGCTTATCTTTTTGGTCGACTCGAGGCATTCCTCTAACTGTTTGATGCCGCCAGCCACACAATCCTTGAGATCGAAGGTCTTTACTTCCACCTGGTGTGTGGTTACCTGGGGCACCGGTGTCATGGGGGTAACCGAACGTAACTCCGCCAGCGATTTCATTTCCGATAAATCGAGAGAAGACAAATCATCGAGGTTCTCAAAAATTTGGGTATCCAGATTTTCACAGTATTTCAGCAGCTCAAAGAGTGTGGCACATTGCTGCTTCTGTTGCAGCAATTGAAAGTCGGGATATTCCGCCAGGGAATGGAGAGCATGTTCCTGTTTCACCATGACTATGGCTTCCTTGAGCAATAGCAATGGCTTGGCCATGACTTTCAATTGTTCCAACGATTCGGCCTCAGAGAGCGTAGAAGTGTGTGAGAGTAGAGTTTGTTCTTCGCGGCAGGCGAGAGATTTTTCCAGCTCCCTTAAGGGTTTCACCAGCTGCTGTAAGGGTGAAGATCTTTCGCTGAGACTTTCCAAGGTCTCGAGGGTTTGTTGTTCCTGCACTGCAACGAGGTATGGAGTGATGCTGCGCAGCAATTCTGAGCAAGATAATTGTGAGGCCTGTGAGAGCGTGGCCAGGGATTCCGCCTGCTCCAATTCCTGCATGTAGAAACCTCTGACAGCCTCCACAATTTCCTTCAGCGGTTTGGCCATGGCTTTCAATTGGAATACTTCTTCCTCCTTGAGGGATTGCACATCTTGATATTGCACGAACTCTTGGATCTGCAGGCCACAATATTCCAAATTGCTAATGGCCTCCACAATAGATCTATGCGAACTGGCTTGGGACACTTCGGATAGTGTTGAAGCCCGGCCAAACACGGGCGATTGTAGACTCCTTTCCAGACTGAGGATTTTCTCCCTCACAATTTCCAATTGTTGTGCGGATTCCTCCTTCTTCGTCGTGGTCTGGGAATCCAATACCTCGCAGTGATTCAATACCGAGGCAATGCTTTGCTTCAATTGCCCCAACAACTGATCCACCTGGGCCCGTTTTTCCTCAAATGCCTGCAGCGGACCGGGTGTGACATAATCCGATGGCAGGGACTCAATGGTGGTGTGCATCGGAGACATTTCCTCCAACGTGGTGGCCAACTCCTCTTCCGTATCATGGATGCGGGTCAAACACTTGGATATGAGATTCTCCAATGCCACCAGGGTCTTGTCAAAGGTATCTGCCACGGATATGGGTAGGTTGACGCCCGTTGCATCATCGAAGTATTCCATTTGATCTATGGCCAATTTCAGTTCCTCGAAGTGGCTGTGACAATTCTTGGTGAAGAATTTTTGGAACTCATCACGGCTTCTCATGCCTCCCAATTTCTCAAGGGACATATTTAATTTCCCAATGTGGGGAGAGATGGCCTTCAAGGCTCTCACCGAGGCCATAAGAGATTTTCCATCCACTCCCTGGATTTCTTGATGTTTAAATTCATCGCACATCCTTTGAAGCGGAGCGCTCAGCTCCACCAAACTTTGCTCCAATTTGTGATCCAAATATTTCATTTCCTGCAGCATGCCGATGTTCTCCATCAGCCTCTGTAGCTCTTTGATGCCCTCACTTAAATCGATTTTCAGTTCCATTTCTTGACGCATGGCTGCGAACAGGTTCTGCTCCTTGGCAGCCTGTTGTTCGTCGAGCTCAATTTCCTTTTGGAGATTTTTAAATTCCGTTTCCTCAATGCCGATTTCAATGCGTTTGATCAGGTCTCGTATCTTCATCAAGGTATCGCCCACATCTTGATTCTGTTTGAGAGGAGAGAGATCAAGGATACCCTGGCTCACCTTGATTTTGTCATTTAAGCTATGCAGAGGATCTACCAAATCTGTAAGGGATCCCGAAATGGCCTTTTGCTCAATTTGCCGTATACAATAGTTTAGCTCATCGATGGGACGTTTAATGTTCTCCAACACGGTGAGGTGGTATTTATCGATTTCCTTATCGATGACCTGGCTAATCAACGAAGAGATTTCATCTTTCAAACGCGTTAAACTTGAGCTCACATTCTCCGGTAATTTTTGATTGATATTCTCAATATTTGTCTCCAGGTGGAGCACAGCCTGGGCCAGGGACTGCAGTAATTTCTTCATATCATCCGAATCCATAAAGGACTCAGTGGCCTCTGCCAAATGCCCAGCCATAATATCTTGGCTCAATTGGGCCAAACCATTTTGCATTTCCTGCAGAGGAGGCACCATGGACTCCACCGTGGACACCGTCAATTTTCCAGCCTCGACATTCCTCGATGGTTGGGCCAAAATAATTTCCAAACCCTTTTTCAACTCAAACAGGGGTGGTGATACAATGTCCAATATGGCCATATTAATCTTGTGTTCCATGCTATTCGATCCGGCCAAGCTATTGGCCCTTGACTCTATCTTGCCCACCACCTTGTGTAGCTCATTAAAGGGTTCAACGAAATTGTGAAGAATTTTTTCATGGACCTTCAGGTAAATATCCTCATCACTTTCCTCCAGGGTCAATTCATTTTCCACCTTTTCCAAGGCTTCCTGGATCCGCATAACCGGTTCACAAATCATTGCCACAAAGGCAGCATCTTTGGGTAGGCTAACATCGCTGACCTTCTCAAATGGCACCGGTTCGGGAACATCTTGCAATTTGGCCACTGTTTCCGTGAAATGTTTACTAGCCTCCAATTCTTGGGCCTCCTGCAGCAGGGCCTGTGACTTAATGGTATCCTTGGTTATCTCCAAACCTTGGCGTATATCATCCACAGTCATTTCTAAATGGCCCCGCAAATGTTCATTTTCAAAAAGCTTCGAAATGGTCTTGACCTCCTCCAACGCCTTAATCATGTGATCCGCAATACTATCAATAATACAAACACTGGTCCTTTGGATCAGTGTCGTTCCGGTCTCATCGATTTCCACACATTTCTCAATGACCTGTAGGGCCACATGCAAATTGCGAACATCATCCTTCATGGTTTCAAACAGGGCTTCTAAAGGCGTCTCTCCGGAATAGACTTTCAATTTCGATTGTATCTGGCCTATGGGTTCTATGACATTTTTTATAATCGCTATGGACTGATCTGCCGAGGATGGGGTCATCAACATGACGGATTGGGCAATTACCTCCGATTCCACAGCATTTAAATGACCATCTAAAATTTTCAACATTTTTGCCAGAGGCAAGAGGGTCTTCAAATTTCTCTCAATTTCCTCTGGACTCTGCTCGATCTTCTTGGTGTGTTTTGTGTTTACAATTTTCAAGCCATCACCCTCGGCGCCCGATAAATCCTGTAGAGCACCCGTTTCAGTATCTGTGGCCTTGGAGGAATCACTGCCGGCATCCTTCTTGCCCTTCTTCCTGGCCGGTGGCTGTTGGGCGCCACCCTCATCCATAGACTGATAAAATGAAGAATCTACTGGGGATTGTACGGCACTGGCAAAGGTTTGTAACTCCGAGGAGTCCGCCTCCTCCAGACTGCTAATCGTTTTCTCAGGGCTACAAAACTCCTCACCATTTCTCACCTTGGATTTCCGTCGCTTCCTTGAGGGAGCCGAAACCGAGCCATCTACTTCCTCTTCTCCCTCCAACATGGTTTCCATTTTCTCCAATTCCGCCTTACGCTCCTCCAATTCCTTTTCATCCTTCACGGAGGATCCATGGATGGTGATTTCATTCAACGAAATATCATCCATTCCCGCCTCAGTTCTCAAATCTTCGTCGTGGGAGAAATATTCCGGAGAGATATCAATGACCATGGCCTCCATCAGCAATTTACCCGATTGCGAGGTCTCCTTGACAAATCTCAAGGGTGGCAGTTCCACCACATTATGTTCGGTAACATGTTCAGAAATTTGATCGGCATACATTTCCACAATTTTAATGGCCTCATCCTCTGTCAAATCAGGAGTTTCGTACAACGAAACCGATACCTCTTTACCATCAAAGGAAAATGATACCTCCGTACCCTGCGGAGTTTCATACAACTGAGAGGTTCGCTCCTCTTGAATGGTGGACAGCGAGAAGTTCCTTTGCAATTCGTTTTGTTTTTCCATTTCCTGATTCGTGCGGGCATCTTCAAAGCCCAGCAAGGAAGCCGAACTTGCCACCACGCCCATACAATTCCGAGCCTCACAGGTATACGTACCCAGGCAGCAGGTACCATCCTGCCCCGAAATAATTTTATGAATATCTCCCGGTTTCAGCTCCACACCATCTTTATACCATTTCAAGACCGGCTGCGGCACACCAATTACCTTACACTCCAAATTCACCGCACCCTCCTCTGTCAGCACCGCTCGCAAACTTTCCAAAAACCGTGGTTTCTTATAATGCCGCGGTATTTGCAATTTCAGGAAACACGAAGTTACACTCGTGCCGAACTCATTTACTGCCACACACTTCCACTCCGCCTGATCTAAAAATTCCACATTCGTAATATCCAAATACCAGTTGTCCTCCTCGCCTCTATAATAATTATAATATTCACAAATTTCAATGGGGATTTCGTCACGGAACCACGAGAGCAGTGGTTCAGGTTTCGCTTCCAACTTAACCATAAATTGGAAGGGTTCATTGATTTTCGTTTCTTGAGTCTTCAAGCCAATTAAAAATTTCGGTGGTTGATTATTGGCCCCGATGAGAATGCGATCTTCCTCCTTTAGTTGATTTTGTATATCCTCTATGGTCAGGACGGCAACACTGCTACTTTCACCCATACAATTTTTGGCCACACAACAATAGGTGCCTAGGGAATTGGTTCCCGTCAGCTGATATACATCGCCGGGTTTCAATTCTTGACCGTCCTTAAACCATTTGAGGACAGGGGTGGGGAATCCCACCACCTTACATTCGAATGACACCAAACCCTCTTCCGTGAGGATGGCTCGCAGACTTTCCATAAAACGAGGCTTGCGATAATTTTTGGGTACTGCAAAAGAAGAGGAGAGGTAATACAGAATCTGGTATCGAAATAGGGGAGGAAAAAGTGAAGAATGAATGCCTAAAATTCCGATAGACCCTAAAAAATAATTCTTAAGAAATCCCCGCCTAAGGGTAGACCTTAAAAAATAATTCTTAAGAAATCCACGCCTAAGGGTAGACCTTAAAAAATAATTCTTAAGAAATCCACGCCTAAGGGTAGACCTTAAAAAATAATTCTTAAGAAATCCACGCCTAAGGGTAGACCTTAAAAAATAAGTCTTAAGAAATCCACGCCTAAGGGTAGACCTTAAAAAATAATTCTTAAGAAATCCACGCCTAAGGGTAGACCTTAAAAAATAATTCTTAAGAAATCCACGCCTAAGGGTAGACCTTAAAAAATAATTCTTAAGAAATCCACGCCTAAGGGTAGACCTTAAAAAATAAGTCTTAAGAAATCCACGTCTAAGGGTAGACCTTAAAAAATAATTCTTAAGAAACCTACGCCTAAGGGTAGACCTTAAAAAATAATTCTTAAGAAATCCACGCCTAAGGGTAGACCTTAAAAAATAAGAAATCCACGCCTAAGGGTAGGCCTTGAAAAATAATTCTTAAGAAATCCACGCCTAAGGGTAGACCTTAAAAAATAATTCTTAAGAAATCCACGCCTAAGGGTAGACCTTATAAATAATTCTTAAGAAATCCACGCCTAAAGGTAGGCCTTAAAAAATAATTCTTACGAAATCCACGCCTAAGGGTAGACCTTAAAAAAATAATTCTTAAGAAATCCACGCCTAAGGGTAGACCTTAAAAAATAATTCTTCAAAAATCCACCCCTAAGAGTAGACCTTAGGAGAAAAAATTCTGTCAAAAGTACCCTTCTTTATCAGCTTCTCCTCCTATCTTTCTACACATTCTTCACTTCTTCTCCCCGATTTAAAATTTTGTATCATCTCTACTTACTTTCCATATTTACCACACACGATGAAATGCCCACGCAACCCTCATTGTTGGTCACGACACATTTCCAGTCACCTTCATCGCAGGCCTCTGAAGGGTTAATTTCGATCATGTAAACACCCAAACCGTCCTCGATGTGTTTGTAACGTTCACCGGCATCGACACGGCCATTTTTGTTGTACCAGGCCACACTCTTGGGCCATGGTGGCACCGCCACTAAAAATCGGAAATAAAAGAGAGAGAAAATAAATTAGCTCTCTATTTTCTTTTCGAAGAGAAAAAACCGAATGTTTTATTTAATTTGTTTTGTTTTGATCTTGAAATTCTCTGCTGCTGCTGTTCGATTCGATTCTGTGTGCGCTGCTGATGACCTGCCCCACTATCTGAGGTATTCCAAAAATTTTGTTTCAATTCAAGTTTATGTTCGCGCGAAGAGCAAAATCGGAAAATTTGCTTTGGCCATTTGATGCCGCTAAAATGCCACCGGTATTTTCTGTTCATTCTTTCGATTGATTTCGATGCGGCATCGTTGATGGTGGTGGTTCTCAGGCTGTTTGTTGCACGACTTTTTCCGCCGTTTTTGTTTTTTTTTTCAGATTGGCAACGGGCCAAGAAAAACTGAAACAAATTAAATTAATGATGTTTTCGCACTGTGGCATACTCACCTTGGCATCCGAGCACAATACTGTCACCGATTCGAACGTTGGCATTTTTCAGTTCATTTGTAAATATTGGTGGGGGTGCACCATTGGACATGCTAGCAACAAATTGAGAACAGAGAGTAATTAGGAGAGCGAATGAGAAAAAAAGAGAGAGAGAGAGTAGTTAATTACCTATCCGCCGGTTTCAGCGAACCATCTCTGCTACCCCGACCCACAACATGTACTTTGGAACTTGAATAGGTTTTACCCATACAATTGACAGCCTCACAGGTGTAGGTTCCCAGCGAGGTGGGATCATTTGCATTGGCCGTCAGGGCAAATATATCTCCTGCCTTGATTTCTTTGGAATCTTTGAACCATCTTAATTGGGGTGTCGGTACACCCACCACCTTACATTCCAAAGAAACGGTACCCTGTTCGGTGAGTACTGCCTTCAATTCTTCTACAAACTCGGGGGCCTTATAGGCCTTGGGGACCATAACATTTAAATGACAAATGCAGGAATTACGTCCACTCAAATTCTCAGCCATAACCATCCATTGGCCACCGTCTTCCAGAATGACGGGGCTAACTTCGAGCCAATAATAGGTGCCCTCTTGCACCTGTTTGATGCGATCGTTTTCGCATATTCGACGATCGTTGCGATACCAGGTTAGCTGGAAGAAATAAAAATAGGATATAATGTTAAAAAAATAACTTCGCCTAAAGGTGGGTCTTAGAAAAATATTCTTAAAAAATTCACGCCTAAAGGTGGACCTTAGAAAAATATGTTTTAAGAAATCCGCGCCTAATGGTAGTCTCTAAAAATAATCTTTGAAAAATCCACATCTAATGGCGTGGATTCATCACCCGATGAAATAGTGAGCTAATATGTGCCGCGAGATCGCCCATAAGAACTATAAAAAATGGGTTGATGCGTCGGGTTAGTTGCCCACTCTCGGAAAACCCAAACTACTATGAAAAAGCAAAGAAAAAGAAAACCAAACCCCCTAATGTTGACGACCCCCTCAAACGTATAAAGGACCACGATCTGGGAATCTGCACTTAGAATGTGCGCACGTTGTACAGAAAAGGCGCAGTGTTCGCTTTGGCGGATGAACTCAAGAAGTACAAAGTCGATATTATTGTCTTGCAGGAAATGCGATGGAAAGGGACTGGCGTAAGTAAATCAGATGATTACGCCCTGTATTATAGCTGCCATGAAACGACACATGAATTTGGCTGCGGATTTGTGGTTAACAGGAGAATAAAAGACCTCGTCACCAGATTCACTCCAGTAGATGAGCGAATTGCTATAATCCGTATAAAAGCGAAGTTTTTCTACATCAGTTGCATTTGTGCCCATGCTCCGACCGAAGATAAAGATGAACAGACCAAAGACATATTTTACGAGCGCCTAGAAACTGCATATGACCGCAGCCCTGGCCATGACATTAAAATTCTGCTAGGAGATTTTAATGCAAAAATCGGAAGGGAAAATATCTTTGGCCCCACCGTGGGAAAATTTAGCCTTCACGAAGGAACAGCAGACAACGGCATGAGGTTGATTGACTTCGCGGCAGCAAAAACATGGTAGTTAGCAGCACCAGATTCAAGCATCTCGATATACACAAGCCCACTTGGATTTCTCCCGATCGAACAGCGAGAAATCAAATCGATCATGTTGTGATAGACGGAAGGCGTTCATCCAGTGTTTTAGATGTCCGATCGATCGGGGGAGCGAATATCAAGGTAAGCACCCGTCTTAATGTAGCAGCAAAGGTGCGATCTAATGTAACACGGAAATTTGACGTCGAACAGTTGCAAACACAACAGATAGCAGAAACCTACTCCGCTCAACTTACCCAACTGCTTGACGAAAGCCCCCCTTGCCCCGTTAATAATATAGAAGCACAACGGCAGAGAATTGCCCACTCCCTACAAACTGCAGCAAAAGCAACACTTGGGTTCCAAAGACCACCATCAAGAAATCCGTGGTACGATAGGAGTGTCGTAATTCTACCGATATGAAAAACACCCTGCCGACAGTAGCAACATGTAATGCGATGGAGAACTATCGGGAGAAAAGGAGAGAGGAGAAACGTATTTTCAGAAAAAAAGAAGAAAGAACAGGAAAAACGTGAGCGTGAGCAAATCGAGATGTACAGGAGTCAGAATGAAGTCCGAAAATTCTACCAAAGGGTAAAACACCAAACCGAAGGCTTTGGTGCAGGCACATCCTCCTGTAGAGATAAGGAAGGAAACTTGGTGACAGATACAGACAGCATGCTGAGGATCTGGAAGGAGCATTTTGAAAAACTTCTGGTATCAAATAGTAGCGGCGAAGAGGATACCCCAGAACCGATAATAGATGACGGTATGGAGAGTATACCACCTAGCCAAGATGACGTCAGAATTGCAATCAATCGGCTGAAGAAGGGTCAATGACATTATTGGACCATACCAATGTGGCTTCAGACCCTGCAAATCCACCATTGACCAGATTTTCACTCTGCGCCAAATCCTGGAAAAACCCCACGAAAAACACACCGACTCCATCCACCTATTCGTCGACTATAAAGCCGCATTCGATAGCCCTATCCGTTCAGAAATGTATAAAGCCATGACTGTGTTTGGCATTCCTGCAAAATTAATTCGGCTATGCAGGATAACTTTAACTGTCACAAGATCAGCAGGTAAAGTCGGAAAGGACCTCTCGGAGCCCTTTAATACAGAACGAGGATTCAGGCAAGGTGATAGTTCGTCGTGTGACTCTTTGTAACATCCTGCTGGAAAAGGTCATACGAGAGGCAAAAGTGCTGTTCACTCTGTACACCAAACAACACATGGTACTCGCCTACGCCGATGACATCGACATAATGGGTCGAACATTGTGAACGGTAACAGCCACCATTGAACAAATTGAGAATGTGTCTGCCAATGTGGGTCTGGTAGTAAACGGCGAGAAGAGCAAGCCGATGGTATCAACGCGCAAGACGTACAGTAGACTCGGACCAACTTTGGACTTGAGAACTACAGCTTCGAGGTAGTCACAGATTTTATATACCTTGGTACCGCCATAAATAAAACGAATGACATCAGTTTTGAAATTCGGAGAAGGATAGTGATGCTACTATGGTCTGAGCAAACAACTCAAAAGCAAAGACGCTGATACTACCCGTGCTGTTATACGGATCTGAAGCATGGGTACTTACGCAAGCAGATGAGGCAGCTCTTGAAGTGTTTGAGAGAAAAAATCCCCAAAAGATCTATGGGCCGACCTGCGTTGACGGTGAATATCGCCGTCGAAAGAACCATGGATTGTACCAGCTATTCTCGGACATCGACATTGTTAGACGTGTATTGAGCTGCAGCAACTACGTTGGCTAGGTCATGTTGTGAGAATGGATGAAAATTCCCCAGCCCAGAAGGCATATAAATACGAACTGATGGCTGATGGTTCAAGCAGAAGGGGAAGGCCACGAATACGATGGAAAGATCAAGTCGAAGACAACATTGCCGAATAGGGTCTTTCTAATTGGAAAAACTGCGCAAAAGGCCGATGCGCCTGGAAATCTTTTCTAAGCTCGGCTTATGGAACGAAAGTTCTGTCACAAGCCAGCTATGTAAGTAAGTAATGGTAGTCTCTAAAAATATTCTTTAAAAAATCCACGCCTAATGGTTGGCCATATAAAATATTTTTTTAAAAAATCCACGCCTAATGGTTGGCCATATAAAATATTTTTTTAAAAAATCCACGCCTAATGGTTGGCCATATAAAATATTTTTTTAAAAAATCCACGCCTAATGGTTGGCCATATAAAATATTTTTTTAAAAAATCCACGCCTAATGGTTGGCCATATAAAATATTTTTTTAAAAAATCCACGCCTAATGGTTGGCCATATAAAATATTTTTTTAAAAAATCCACGCCTAATGGTTGGCCATATAAAATATTTTTTTAAAAAATCCACGCCTAATGGTTGGCTATTATAAAATATTTTTTTAAAAAATCCACGCCTAATGGTTGGCCATATAAAATATTTTTTTAAAAAATCCACGCCTAATGGTTGGCCATATAAAATATTTTTTTAAAAAATCCACGCCCAATGGTAGGCCATATAAAATAATTTTTAAAAAATCCACGCCCAATGGTAGGCCATATAAAATAATTTTTAAAAAATCCACGCCTAATGGTAGGCCATATAAAATAATTTTTAAAAAATCCACGCCCAATGGTAGGCCATATAAAATAATTTTTAAAAAATCCACGCCTAATGGTAGGCCATATAAAACAATTTTTAAAAAATCCACGCCCAATGGTAGGCCATATAAAATAATTTTTAAAAAATCCACGCCTAATGGTAGGCCATATAAAATAATTTTTAAAAAATCCACGCCCAATGGTAGACCATATAAAATAATTTTTAAAAAATCCACGCCTAATGGTAGGCCATATAAAATAATTTTTAAAAAATCCACGCTTAATGGTTTTCATTTTCTCCCTCCACTTACCTTAACCTCTGTTGAGCTACGTATCTCCAATAAAAATCGTGTTCGTGTACCAACTTTAACCGACAAATCCATCAGGCGTCTGGCAAATACTGGTGGATCTTCGCCCGCTGAACGATCTTCGACAATTAGCTCGATATTCTTTCGTATAACATCGTTGGCTTTGGTGCGAGCAATCAGGGTGTAGTGACCAGCATCTTCACGTTGGACATGTTCAACGGCCAGCTGGACAGCATTGCTGGTTTGTGTTATGCGAAAGCGATCGGAATTGTAAATGGGTAGATCGCCACGACTCCTGTAAAGAGAGAAAATAATACAAATTAGAAATAAAAAAATATTAAAAATAAAAAAAATAGAACAAAGCATGAAGACCGCAGAACACCCATTGATTGCCCATAAAATTTTTGTTGATATTTTTTTATTGGCTTTCCAATAAATCATTTGTGGGATACTTTTTTTTCTATACGATTTCGTAATTTTATTGTGTTTTTATAGCTGCCGTCTCTTTGGTACCCTGGGGCGTATTGCGGTGGTCAGTAGTTATACGCCACCTGTGACCAATATGAACGAAAATCAATTTTATTATGGACTTCTTTCGTAAGAATTTGGATTTCAAAGCAAAAAATTTGTAAAAATGTATGTAGATTTGTAATGAATATTGAGGAACACAAGGTAAATTTTCAAAATCTCAAAAATTTTCCATATGTTTTGGTTTTTTGAAAACTTCATAAAACAATCAATTTTCGAAAGAAAAATTTCGATCGAATTGTTTTATTTATTTTTGTCTAGAGTTTATTTATTTGTATTTCAATTAACCTGGAAACATAAACATCCGCTTGTTTTTAGATATTTTGTTTATATAATTTATTTATTTTCTTCAAAAAAATGTGTGTTATATATTTTTTATTTACCTTTTACGATATACTGATGAGGTAGACGAGAGTGTGCCGTGATAATATTTGCGATCGTTGCAATTGCAACATTTCGAACAACCGTTGCCCATTATTCTGTGATGCCAGATTTATGGGGTATGATTTTTTTAATTCGTTTTGTATTTTATTAATTAATTATAAATAATTTTTTATTAAGTCCTTTTGACTTAGTCCTTTTCTTTTCCTTTTTTTCTTTTTGTGGATTCTCACTTCTTTTCGTTTCACTTATTTCGTTTGATATGTTTTATTTTTTCTTTCTTAAAAAATGCTTATGTATTGGTGGCAACAACGACATGTGATGATACATCAATGCTATTTAATAGAAAAAAATTAAGAATTTAAAAATTTTTTTCAGGGGTCATTATATGCGGAAATGATATATAGGATTTTTTTTCTGGTTCAAATTTAAGTACCAGATTTTTTTTAAATAATGTGTTCTATGGGATCTTTTTCAAGATACCCACAGAAGGCGGGTTTTTTCAATAATACTGTAATATATTTGTGGTACTTGGAGCGTATGACTGTTGTCAGAACGTATACAACCCAATGGCCAAGTAATAATACCTATTTATTTTATGTTTTCAAGGACTCAAAGAAGACGTGTTTTTTTTAATAATTTTTAAGGGCTACACAGAAGGCGTCACAAACAAGGCGGGAATTTTTTTAAAGAAAAATTTTCAAGGGTCACAAACAAGGCGTGGATCTTTTTAAGAATATTTTCATGGGTCACAAACAAAGACTCAGATTCGATTTTTTAAAGAATATGTTTTTAAAGGTTGAGACAATGATGGATTTTTAAAGGATTTTTTCAAAGGTTCAGACAAGGATGGATTTTTAAAAGAATTTTTTTCTGAGGTTCAGACAAGGTTGGATTTTTTGAAGAATATTTTTTCAAAAGTTCAGACAAGTGTGGATTTTGAAAATAATATATTTTTCTGAAACTATCAATTTTTGAGAAGAAAATTAATAAGAAATTTTCAAATTTTTGTTTTGATGTCTAAAGAATTAAAATTCTGCAGAACCACGATGCGTATGAGTGTGGTCCATACGTATACGCTTCAAAGAAATTTATTAGATTATTTAAAGAATATTTTTTCCTAGACCATTTCCATTTGCCATAAATAAGGGTGGATTTGTTAATAAATTTTAAATTTAAGGATCAACAGAAGGCCTAATTCTATTGTGGAGAATTCTATTGTGGATTTTTGTCTGATGGACCTTTAATATGTGTGGTACTTGGAGCGTATGACTGCAATGGCCAAATTATAATTCTTATTATTATTTTTTTTTTTTCAAGGCCTCAAAGAAGGCGTGTTTTGTAATAAGGCGTGGATTTTATAAAGAATATTTTTCAAGGGTCACAAACAGGGCGTGGATTTTATAAAGAATATTTTTCAAGGGTCACAAACAGGGCGTGGATTTTATAAAGAATATTTTTCAAGGGTCACAAACAAGTTCTGGATTTTATTTAAAGAAATTTTATCAAAGAATATTTTTTCAAAGGTTCAGACAAGGTTGGTTTTTTAAAGGAATTTTTTCAGAGGTTCAGACTAGGGTTGATTTTTAAAGATTCAAAGGTTCACCCAAGAGTGGATTTTTAAAGGAAAATTTTTTCAAAGACTCAGACAAGATTGGATTGTTTTTTTTATACCCTTCACCACACTGTGGTACAGGGTATTATGTCTTTGTGCATATGTTTGTAACAGGCAAAAGGAAACGAGATAGACACATGGTTCCTTTTGAGAATATGCATAGAATCACTTTCTAAGTCGATTTATGCATGTCCGTCCGTCAGTCTGTCTGTCTGTCCATGTTAAATTGTAAACAAAGTACAGGTCGCATTTATGATCCGAATTGGATGAAATTTGGCATAGGTCACTTATTCGGCCCAAGGACGAACCCTATTGAAATTGGGAAAAATCGGTTCAGATTTAGATATAGCTCCCATATATATATTTTACCGATTTAATGTAAACGGTCCCTATATATCTTTCGATTTGCACGAAATTTGGTACAGCCTTATCATTTAGGTCTAGAATGATGTCTGCCAAGTTTCATGAAAATCGGTCCAGATTTAGATATAGCTCCCATATATAGTTTCGTCCGATTTCATGTAAATGGTGCCCCAAAGTCCTTATATATATTTCGATTTGCACGAAATTTGGCACAACGTACTGAATTAAGCCTAGAATGATGTCCGCCAAGTTTCGAGAAAATCGGCCCAGATTTAGATATAGCTCCCATATATAGTTTCGTCCGATTTCATGTAAATGGTGTGCCAAAGTCCCTATATATCCTTCGATTTGCACTAAACTAGGCATAACGTACTGAATTGAGCCTAGAATGATGTCTGCCAAGTTTCGAGAAAATCGGTCCAGATTTAGATATAGCTCCCATATATAGTTTCGTCCGATTTCATGTAAATGTTGCCCCAAAGTCCCTATATATCTTTCGATTTGCACGAAATTTGCTATAGAGTACTGAATTTGCTATAGAGTACTGAAATTGGTACAGCCGTATCATTAAGGTCTAGAATGATGTCTGCCAAGTTTCATGAAAATCGGTCCAGATTTAGATATAGCTCCCATATATAGTTTCGTCCGATTTCATGTAAATGGTGCCCCAAAGTCCTTATATATCTTTCGATTTGCACGAAATTTGGCACAACGTACTGAATTAAGCCTAGAATGATGTCCGCCAAGTTTCGAGAAAATCGGTCCAGATTTAGATATAGCTCCCATATATAGTTTCGTCCGATTTCATGTAAATGGTGTGCCAAAGTCCCTATATATCCTTCGATTTGCACTAAACTAGGCATAACGTACTGAATTGAGCCTAGAATGATGTCTGCCAAGTTTCATGAAAATTGGTCCAGATTTAGATGTAGCTCCCATATATAGTTTCGTCCGATTTCATGTAAATGGTGCCCCAAAGTCCCTATATATCTTTCGATTTGCACGAAATTTGGCATAACGTACTGAATTGAGCCTAGAATGATGTCTGCCAAGTTTCAAGAAAATCGGTCCAGATTTAGATATAGCTCCCATATATAGTTTCGTCCGATTTCATGTAAATGGTGCACCAAAGTCCCTATATATCCTTCGATTTGCACTAAACTAGGCATAACGTACTGAATTGAGTCTAGAATGATGTCTGCCAAGTTTCGAGAAAATCGGTCCAGATTTAGATATAGCTCCCATATATAGTTTCGTCCGATTTCATGTAAATGGTGCCCCAAAGTCCCTATATATCTTTCGATTTGCACGAAATTTGCTATAGAGTACTGAATTAGGTGCAGAATGCTGTGTGCCAAGTTTCCCAAAAATTGGTTCAGATTTAGATATAGCTTCCATTTATAATTTCGTCCGATTTAACGTAAATGGTGCACCAAAGTCCCTATATATCATTCGATTTGGATATAGCTCCCATATATAGTTTTGTCCGATTTTATGTAAATGGTGCACCAAAGTCCCTATATACCTTTCGATTTGCCTTAAATTTAGGACAGCGTTCTGAATTAAGTCTAGAATGATGTGTGCTAAGTTTCGTGAAAATCGGTCTAGACTGAGATATAGGCCCCATATATATTTTCGTCCGATTGAAGGTAAATGGGGCACCAAATTTGGCATAAAGTACTGAATTAGGTCAAGAATGACGTGTGTTAAGTTTCGAGAAAATCGGTCCAGATTTAGATATAGCTCCCATATATAGTTTTGTCCGACTTCATGTAAATGGTGCACCAAAGTCCCTATATATCCTTCGATTTGCACGAAATTTTGCATAACATTCTGAATTAAGCCTAGAACGACGTGTGTAAAATTTCCTGAAAATCGGTACAGATTTATATATATATATATTCGTCCGATTTTATGTAAATGGTGCACCAAAGTATATCCTTCGATTTTCACGAAAATTGGATTTGTAAGTAAATGAAGATATCGGTTTAGATTTCGATATTTTGCTTTAAATTTATTTACATAATTTCCCATTGTAAGAAGCAACTCTATATCTGACCAAAATTTAGTATAGGTTGCGGAATGAAATGTTTATTTTAATGTTAATGGTCCTTCAAAAATGCGACGTCCGTTAGGATCCCATCTGTTGAATATACCCATAGTGGTGAAGGGTATCATATAGTCGGCCCCATCGGCCTTTACTACTTTCCTTACTGTTTTTTTTTTTGAAGAATATTTTTTCAAATTCTCTGACAAGATTGGATTTTTTGAAGAATATTTTTTCAAAGGTTGAGACAAGGGTAAACTTTTAAAGGATTTTTTCAAAGGTTCACCCATGAGTGGATTTTTAAAGGATTTTTTTTTCAAAGGTCCACCCAAGTGTGGATTTTTAAAGGAATTTTTTCAAATACCCAGACAAGATTGGATTTTTTTGAAGAATATTTTTTCGAAGGTTCAGACAAGGGTGGATTTTGAAAAACAATATATATATTTTTGTGGAACTATCAATTTTTAAGAAGAAAAGTAATAAAAAAATAAAATCCTTTGGAACCACGATGCGTATGAGTATGGTCCATACGTATACGCTTCAAAGAAATATAATTAATTAAAGAATATTTTTTCTGAGATCATTTCCTTGGTTGTTTAACGAATATTTGTAAGGACCATAAACATGGTGTGGACTTGTTAAAGAATATCTTTAAGGGTTAACAGAAGGCCTGGATTTTTTTAAGAATGGTTTTTAAGGGTCAACAGTAGACGTAGATTTTTAAAGAATATTTTTTAAGGGTTAACTGGAGGCCAAGCTTTTTTAAGAATTTTTTTATGATCAGCGGAAGGCGTAGATTTTTTAAGGATCGGCAAAAGGCGTAGATTTTTTTAAGAAACGGCAGAAGGCGTAGATTTTTTAAGAATCGGCAAAAGGCATAGATTTATTAGGGATCGGCAGAAGGCGTAGATTTTTTAAGGATCGGCAGAAGAGAATATTTTTTAAAGAAGGCGTGGATTTAAAAGGATCAACAGAAGGCCCAAATATTTTTTAATCCACACTTAATGTTGAACACTGAAATTTTTTTTAATTCCACGCCTTTTGTTAGTCTCAAAAACTATTTTTATACCCTTCACCACACTGTGGTACTGGTTATTATGTCTTTGTGCATATGTTTGTAACAGGAAACGAGATAGACACATGGTTCCTTTGGAGAATATGCATCGAATCACTTTCTGAGTCGATTTATGCATGTCCGTCCATCCGTCTGTCTATCCATCCGTCTTTCCGTCTGTAAATGTTAAATTATAAACAAAGTACAGGTCGCATTTATAATCCCATTTGGATGAAATTTGGCACAAGTCACTTATTTGGCCCCAGGACGAACCCTATTGAAATTGAAGAAAATAGGTTCAGATTTAGATATAGCTACCGTATATATCTTCGTCCGATTTAAGCTAAAAACGGCACCAAAGTCCCTATATATCTTTCGATTTGCACGAAATTTGGCATAGAGTACTGAACTAGGTCTAGAATGATGTGTGTCAAGCTTTGAGAAAATCGGTTCAGATGTACCAAAATTGTGCATATTGTACTGAATTAAGTCTAGAATGACGTGTGCCAAGTTTCGAGAAAATTAGGTCCTATTTGTATATAACTCCTATATATATTTTCGTCCGATGTAAGGTAAATGGGACTCCAAAGTCCCTATATATCTTCGATTTACACGAAATTTGGCATAGGGTACTAAATTAGGTCCAGAATGATGTATGCTAAGATTCGTGAAAATCGGTTCAGATTTATATATAGCTCCCATATATATTTTCGTCCGATTTAATGTAAATGGTGCACCAAAGTCCCTATATATCTCTCGATTTGCCCGAAATTCGGCATAGAGTACTGAATAAAGTCGCGAATGATGTGTGTTAAATTTCGTGAAAAATCGGTTCAAATTTAGATATAGCTCCCATATATATTTTCGTCCGATTTAAGGTAAATGGTATACCGAAGTCCCTATATATCTCTCGATTTGCACGAAATTTGGCACAGGGTACTGAACTAGGTCCAGAATGATGTGTGTTAAGTTTCATGAAAATCGGTTCAGATTAAGATATAGCTCCCATATATATTTTCGTCCGATTTATTGTAAATGTGGCACCAAAGTCCCTATATATATTTCGATTGGCGCGAAATTTGGTATAGCGTACTGAATTAAGCCTAGAATGATGTGTGTTAAGTTTCGAAAAAATCGGTTCAGATTTAGATATAGCTCCCGCATATAGTTTCGTCCGATTTAAGCTAAAAAGGGCACCAAAGTCCCTATATATCTCTCGATTTGCACGAAATTTAGCATAGTGCACTGAATTAGGTCCAGAATGATGTGTGCTAAGTTTCGTGAAAATCGATTCAGATTTAGATATAGCTCCCATATATATTTTCGTCCGATTTAATGTAAATGGTACTCCAAAGTCCCTATATATCTTTCGATTTACACAAAATTTGGCATAGGGTACTGAATTAGGTCCAGAATGATGTGTGCTAAGTTTCGTGAAAATCAATTTATATTTAGATATAGCTCTCATATATATTTTCGTCCGATTTAATGTAAATTGTGCACTAAAGACCCAAAGTTTGGCCGACTGCCACACAATTTTGTACAATGTACTGAAGTTACTACAACCTTTCGTATGTCAAGTTTTCTTAAAATCGGTTCAGATTTACATATAGCTCCTATATATACTTTCGTCGGATATTAAGTAAATGGTACACTAAAGACCCATAGCTAGTCCGATTGATAATGGGAGTTTCTAGGATTTGTTTCTAATTTCACTTTTTTGGATTTCATTGTAGTTGTTGTTGGCGTAATATAATTTTCACTATTATTTTTAATTATTAATTAAATTTTATTTACAATAATCAAATTTGACACTATTTGTAATAAATTCGAAATATAATTTTGAAATTCACGTCATAGCGAAAATATTCGTTCGTTTCACTTCTATGTTGTCTTCTTCAACACTAATTTCGGAAATGTTTATGTTTTATTTTGTTGTCTGCCACTGACTGCCACTACTAATCCGCCACTATTTATTAATAAAATTTATTCGTTGTTTTTGTTTCAATTCACCAAAATTTAATTTTAATTTTTTCTCAATATTTTTTTTTTCACATGCAATCGGTTATCACACCCGGAGGACGTTGCACATGTCTGCCGTGCAGATGTGAGTGGCTGTGTGTGTGGGCGGAAATGCATTCATTCATCGCCATATTTTAGTCGAAATTTCTTCCACCCTTCCACCATTTGTTATTATTCTGCTTTTATTTTCAATTTAATTTTGAAAAAAAAACAACAATTTATAGTTTGGTTTTCGTTTAATCGAATAAAATTGTTGGCATTTTCTTCTGATTTATAAATATTTACATCCCATAGACAAAGACCACCCTATCCCACCACCATCATGTAAATGTGTGTGTCTGTCTGCCTATCGACCTGCCTGCTAGCATGTCAGCCAGCCTTGCTAAACTATTTTAATGGGCATTTTGGACAATGGAACCCCCCACAAAAAATATAACATGAAAAGAACATCCACCCACCCAAAAAATTTGATAATAAATAATTGTTTAAAAATATTATCTGCACTGGCTGCTTCCTCACTCACCGACAACAACCACAGACAAAAATAAATAATTTAGGGAAACTGGATCATGTAATCGATCAATGGATTTTTGTTTATTTCGCCATGAGGAATAATAAATTTTAGAAATTGGAATGGAACGATTTTTTTGTTAAGGGAAAGAGGGCTGGAAAGTGCATATATCATTTACTAATTATAGCCTGGGGATTGATTCCGCAAGGGGGGAAAGTAGCAGTTGGAATGCAGGAATACAATTTGAAAATTCTTTCCTGTTAAATTCATTCAATTCATTTATTCTAAGTAAATACAGTAAAATGTGGAATATTTATTGAAATATCTTTGTGGCGCATTGGAGCGTATGATTGCTGACACAATGTATACGACCCAATGGCCACATAATAATTATTCTTATTACGGTTTCATATTCCGATTTTTGTTAAACAATTTAATACCAGGAATAACAATAATTTCTCTTTTACAGATAATGGATCTGTTTCCGAACAAGGTAAGGTTTTGGTCTCTCAAAAATATTCTTTAAAAAAATCTACGCCTTGTTTTGGTCTCTCAAAAATATTCTTTAAAAAAATCTACGCCTTGTTTTGGTCTCTCAAAAATATTCTTTAAAAAAATCTACGCCTTGTTTTGGTCCCTCGAAAATATTCTTTAAAAAATCTACGCCTTGTGTTGGTCCCTCGAAAATATTCTTTAAAAAAATCTACGCCTTGTATTGGTCCCTCGAAAATATTCTTTAAAAAATCTACGCCTTGTGTTGGTCCCTCAAAAATATTCTTTAAAAAATCTACACCTTGTGTTGGTCCTCAAAAATATTCTTAAAAAAATCTACGCCTTGTATTGGTCCCTCGAAAATATTCTTTAAAAAATCTACACCTTGTATTGGTCCCTCAAAAATATTCTTTAAAAATTCACACCTATGACTGTGAAAGTTCCTCAAAAATATTCTTTAAAAAATCTACGCCTTGTGTTGGTCCCTCAAAAATATTCTTTAAAAAATCTACGCCTTGTGTTGGTCCCTCAAAAATATTCTTTAAAAAATCTACGCCTTGTTTTGGTCCCTCAAAAATATTCTTTAAAAAAATCTACGCCTTGTGTAGGTCTTTGAAAAAATATTCTTTAAAAAATCTACGCCTTGTGTTGGTCCCTCAAAAATATTCTTTAAAAAATTTACGCCTTGTGTTGGTCCCTCATATATAAACTTTAGAACGTTGTGCAAAATTTTGTGTCAATCGGCCTAACTTTGGGTCTTTGGTGCAACTTTTACTTAAAATCAGAAGAAACTATATATAGGAACTATATCTAAATCGGAACCGATTTCAACAAAACTTGCCACACGTTATCTCATAATAAATTGTGCAAAATTTTGTGCCAATCGGACCCACCTGGGGAGCTTGGTGCAGCATTTATATCTAACTTCTAGGTTATACTAAGTTCAGTACGAAAGATATATGTTGACTTTGGAGCACCATTTACATTAAATCGGACGAAAATATATATGAGAGCTATATCTAAATCTGGACCGATTTTCACGAAATTTAACACACATCATTCTAGACCCAATTCATAACGCTGTGTCAAATTTCCTGCAAATCGAAAGACATATAGGGCTTTGGTTCACCATTTACCTCAAATCGGACGAAATTATATATGGGAGCTATATCTAAATCGGAACCGATTTTCACGAAACTTAACACACATCATTCTAGACTTAATTCAGTACGCTCTGCTAAATTTCGTTCAAATCGAAAGATTTATAGGGACTTTGGTGCACCATTTAGCTTAAATCGGTCGAAAATATATATGGGAGCTATATCTAAATCGGAACCGATCTTCACGAAACTTAACACACATCACTCTAGACCTTATTCAGTACGCTATACCAAATTTTGTATAAATCGAAAGATATATAGCGACATTTGTACACCATTTACCTCAAATCGGACGAAAATATATTTGGGAGCTATATCTAAATCGGAACCGATCTTCCCGAAACTTAACACACATCACTCTAGACATAATTTAGTACGCCATGGAAAATTTCGTGCAAATCGAATAATTGGGACTTTGGTTCAAATTTCGTGCAAATCGAAAGATGTATTGGGACTTTGGAACACCATTTTCTTTAAATCGGACGAAAATATATATGAGAGCTATATCTAAATCTGGACCGATTTTCACGAAACTTAGCATACTTCATTCTAGACCTAATTTCGTGCAAATCGAAAGATATATAGAGACTTTGGTTCGCCATTTTCCTTAAATCGGACGAAAATATATATGGGAGCTATATCTAAATCTGAACTGATTTTTCCCAATTTCAATAGAGTTCGTCCTTGGGCCAAATAAATGAGCTGTGCCATATTTCATCCATTTCGAATCATAAATTCGACATGTACTTTGTTTACATTTTAACATGGACAGACGGACGGACATGCATAAATCGACTCAAAAAGTGATTCTATGCATATTCTCAAAAGGAACCATGCGTATATCTCGTTTCCTTTTGCCTGTTACAAACATATACACAAAGACATAATACCCTGTACCTCAGTGTGGTGAAGGGTATAAAAAGCTACGCATTCTGATAACCGGTAAAAAATATTCTTTAAAATATAAACGCCTTGGATTTGTCCCTTAAAAATATTCTTTAAAAAATGTACGCCGTCTGTTAACTTTTAAAAAATATTCCATAAAAATATATCCCCGCCTTATGTTTACCCTTGAAATATATTCATAAAAAATCTATGCTTTGTGTAGACCTTGAAATATATTATATTAAAAATTCCACGCCTTGAATTTGTCCACTAAAAATATTCATTAAAAATCTTCGCCTTTTATTTTTACATTAAAAATAGTTTTTCAAAATTTACACCCAGTGCTGGTCCCTTAAAAATAGTTTTTCAAAATCTTCGCCTTTTATTTGTACCTTAAAAACGGTTTTTCAAAATCTACGCCCTGTGTTGGTCCCTTAAAAATATTCTTTAAAAAATCCATGCCTTCTGATGACCTATGAAACATAATTTAAAAAATTACGCCTTCTATCGACCTTCTTAAAGTCCATGGAAAAACATGAAAACATTTTTTCGGAAAGCAGCTGAGGATTTCTTTAAATTTCTCAAAATAATCGGTATTTACTCAATACACATTGGGTGCGTATAACTAATGTTGTAAAGTATACGCCACCATAATCCGTCAACATTTAAAATAAAAAAGAAATATTTCTATTGGGTGTCCGATATCAGAATGTAGCCTTAATAATCCCCAAGTCTGAAAATTAATGAAAAAAATATTTTTTTTAATAAATTATTGCCTCCTCTAATTGGTCCCTGAAAAGTATTCATTGAAAAATTGCCCCTTCTGTTACGTGTTGGCAAAATATTCTTCAAAAAATGCAAGCTTGAACATACAAGAAAAAACATTTTTTTAATCAATGCTTGTCTTTAAAAATATCCTTTACAAAATTCAATCTCGACCTGCACTGCGTATACACATGGACCGTAGTCATACGCACCGTGGTACGTCAGGAATTTTATTCGGTAAATAATACACTCTTTTGTGAGGTGTTGAAAAAATTTATATTGATGGTTTGCAAATTGGAATACCTTTCGTCTATAAAAAATGGATTTTCAAAACCCAACATAAGGATTTGTTAAAGAAAAAAAATAAGAATGGGTGGATTTAATTTTTTTTTTTTAAATCCCAACAGAAGAGTGGATTTGTAAAATAATGATTTTTTGAAGGATATTTTTAAAGTGGCTAACATAAGGGTGTATTTCTTAAGCAATAATTTTATAGAGACTAAACCAAACATTGATTTTTTTAAAATATATGTTTAGGAAGTTGACAGAAGTGCGTTAATTTGTAAAGAACTTGTCCTCAATAGAAATATTGAAATTCTGTCTTAAATTCACTTCAACATCTGCTCTTAATGTCACTACCACCAGAGCGTATACATATTGTCGCTACGTATACGTCTACAGGATCTCATAATATTTTGAATGGTGTATTGTGCGCCAATATTTTATAATACCGAGTATGATTTTACCGCGTTATTTTTTTCACAATATCGATTAACAAGTCCATCCAAATTCAAGTGATTTTTCCCACCAAAATAATCTAATATTTACATTGCATCTCTCTGTTGTTTATACAGATCTCGATTTTTATGATCTTTGCAAAAATTTTTAATAGCCAAGTATAGAAATGCAATAAATCGCCGAACGTTTTCTTTTTCACACAATGGCCTTGCCGTAGTCTCGAGAAAACATAAATAAGCTGCCACTATAAAACATGGACTAGTAGTAGCGCTCACATAAAATATGTCCGATTGACTGAAGGCAAAGAAGAAAAGCCATAAAAAAATCCGCCAAGTGCTTTATTCCATTTGTGCTATTAATAAAATAGCACAACAATTTAAGAATAGAATAAAACACAAACAAGAAATAAATAAAACATAATAAAGACGAAATAGTCAAGAGTCAGAACGAAAAAAAAAACAATAATTAATGAGCCGCATATATTCAAAAGATTTCTTTATTCCGATTTTTTTGTTTTTTGCTAATTTTGTGGTGTCTGTCCTTTTTTTCTTTATGGTTTTATGTAGCAGCCGGTGTTGAGTGAAATTTGTGTGTTCTTTTGCGGCAATTAGCTATTTTTGGGGATTCAAAATCCTACTTCTATTTATCAACAAATGAACCCTGATAGAAAAACTACACAGCAGATTTTTAATTAGGGAAAACATTATGAATTGGTACAATGCTGCGTATAACTACTGTCGTCACGTATACGATACCATAACCCTTTAGAAAATAGAGAATAATTTACTACTGCTTTAACATTTTTAATTTTTGAATTCATAAAAATATTTATTTTAATTTTTATCAACAAATGTCCCCACGAGAAATTAAAAAAACAAAAATATTCTCATCCGATTTTCCACGCACTTATTTTCGATTTCAGCTGACTACGATTTTTGTTTGCATATGAGGTGAGAAGCTCATCATCATCTGTTTGTTTGGGGGGGAGGGTTTATATTATTTTTTATTTTAGTTTTTGCGTCTTTACTGTCCTCTTTGTTTCACGATCGTTGACAATAACAAAAATTTCAAAACCACGCATAAAGAAAAACATTCAAACGACAAATACGAATTTTCAACAACGAAATATGTATTTCCTTTTTTTCTCGATTTTGTTTTTGCTACTTAGTCAGTCATTAGCACAAAAACAAAAATAACAACAACCAAACGACACGACATCTTGGCGTTGTCATGATTTGGAACAGTGGTTTCGTTAATAAAGAAATTATTATTTTTAATTAGAATGCACAGAAAATGCGGATTTATTCGTTGGGACATTTGTGCGTATAACTGATGTCGTCAAGTATACGTCACCATAACCCTTGAGCTATTAACACTTCAAGGGACTAACAGAACGTAAGTTTTTTAATGAATATTTTTTTCTGGACTCATAGATAAAAAACATATTTTTTATGGACTAACACAAGGTGTAGATTTTTTACAGACAATTTTTTAGAAACTACAGTAGGCATGAATTAAAAATTAATTAGGCCGGAACTATCACACTTCGAACAATGGTTTCTATAAACACAAATACATTTCCTTTATTAGTAGGCTCAAGATAATGTGTTTTTTCTTATAGGTACATTGATGCGTATATACTTACTAAGGAAAACATTTCAAGGGGCAAGAAAATCGTGGTTATTTTTAAAGGACTATCAGAAGGTCGAATAATGTGAATAATATTTATGCTGAGACCATTTTTAATAATTTTTTTGCCTTTCGGATTTTGGTTTGTTAAAGACTGCCAAAAGGCATCGATATCTACAAAATATTTGTTAAGAAGACGTGGATTTTTAAACGATGTTTTTTCGAAACGATTTCTAGCCTGGACAGAAGACAAAATTCAGGAACAACAATTTTAGCGAATATTGTTCTCTGAGACCAGCACAGGCATATATATTTTTTAAAGAATACATTTTTCCATTCCTGCTCAACGGGAAGATTTTTAAAGATAAGCACAAGGTGTCGATTTTGAAAGAATATTTTTAGGGCTTTACAGAAAGCGCA
Organism: Musca vetustissima; assembly: GCF_032173495.1. Taxonomy (NCBI): domain Eukaryota; kingdom Metazoa; phylum Arthropoda; class Insecta; order Diptera; family Muscidae; genus Musca; species Musca vetustissima. The sequence goes on from NW_026879362.1 coordinate 160,996, forward strand.
GATTTTTTTATGAATATTTTGTAGAGACTAAGAGAAGGCGTAGGTTTTTATACCCTATGTTGTCAGGGTATTATAGCTTTGTGCAGCCCCAAGAGTTTGTAACGCCATGAAATATTGGTCCTAGACCCACTTTTAAGTATACCTATTGTCATATCTCGACTAGCTGTATCGATTTAGACATGTGTGTCCGTCCGTCTGTCCATTATTATTTGTAAACACGATACAGGCCACAGTTGTGGACCAATCTTCACGAAATTTTGCATGTAGGATGGGTTCTGGCACAATGAAGACCCCTATTGTTTGTTGTTAAAGATCGGTTAATATATAGGGCATGAAATGGACCAAATACTTAATTTTTGTCCGTTTTTCTGGTCGCTCTGGAGGCCACAATTATGGTCCGAACATCGTGAAAGAATGATTATGCCTTTTTTGATAAAGATCGGTCAATATTTAACAGGTCAAATGCACCCTGACTTTTGTGTGAAAATTTTTAAAATTTGTATTCTATATTTACCTCTGAAGGACAGTGGTTGGCCTTTAAATTGATACCAATGATATGATCTTATGTACTCAGATGTGGGCGTTAAACTTAAATATTTACAGGTGCTTACGTACTGAGATATTATTTAGTAACCCATTACCACACTAGATAGCGGAAATATAGCGCTGATCGCTGTCAAATTTTCCATGTGGTTCCAGTTATGGTCATGGGCAACGCCTATAATTTCGATAATGATCACATACAAAAATTGGGATGAAGTGGACCGAAAACCTATTTTTTGTTTTTTTTTCGATCGATCTAAAGGCCACAAGCCGAACATCACAACCCACGGTGAAGGGAATCTCGATAAGTAATTAGCAGGGCTGTAATGAATATTGGGAATATTCGGAAAATATGTCAGTGTAAGGAAGAGGTGCTGTTGATCTCTAATCGGTCAAGAGGGTACAAACATTACGAAATATTGCCCAGGCTCGAAATAAACATCCGCATAAAGTAAGAGTTCCGTGGTAGTTGTGTAGGGTATCGTATGGTCGGCCCCGTCCGACTATACGGCTCGGCTTACTGGGTTTTAAATACTTCTTGTTGTTACTGGAGAATCCACACATGATCTTCAAATGAAAAAAAAAAATTCTTTAAAAAATTGATATTCGCACATTGGTGGGTATACGTATTGTCGAAACGTATTCGTCATAGTTTCCACATATTACATCCATACCCCTGTAATGACCCCCAAATATTATATTTTAATATAAAAATCAAAAAAAAAATTATATTGTATCGTATTAGTCCCCGAAAAAATTTAATTTAAAAATTCAAGTCGGTCCAATCGTTTTCCAAAAAAAGTATATAAAAACACACGACTAGGGCAAATAAGCTTTAAAAAATCTACGTTTCGATAACCCTCAGAACCGTTTTCCTTGAAAATCCTCAAATCTGGAAATCACTGATAAAAAATTACTTCGGTAAATTAATGAAAAAATATATTTTTTAATGTATTGGACCCTGAAAATTGTTCATTAAAAATCCTCGCTTCTGTTAGATCCTCAATGCGTATACATATGGACCGTAGTCATACGCAGCGTGGTACATTAGGAATTTTATTCTGTAAACATAAATCCACACTTCTGTTAGGTGTTGAAAAATTATCCTTTAAAAAATTGACGTCTTTTGTTACACCCTTCAATATTCATTAAAAATAAATTCACCAACATGACGATATTGTCTTATTACACATTGGTGCATGTAATTGTTGTCGAAACGTTCACGCCACAATGGTCACAAAATATAAATCCAAACCTGCAATGACCCCTGAAAATATTTCTTAAAAATCAAGACTTTTGATAGCTGGAGAATAGTATGCTTCAAAAAAATCCCCCTCCAACATTGCTCGCCATGTTGGACCCATAAAAATATTTAAAAAAAATCACTACGCCCAAAATTGTCCCTGATAAATATTCTCTAAAATAGCCAGAATTATGAAAATTCCTAAAAAATATTCCTTAGAAAATCCACGTCCACGAATTGATACATTAATCGAATCCATAGTAGTCATACGCATCACGTGGTACCTGAGCCTTTAAATACTAAATCAAGCTTCTGTTAAGTGTTGGAAAAAAATTATGAAAAAAATCTACTCCTTGTTTTGGTCCTTTGAAAAATCTACATCCACGTATTGATAAATTTTCGAATACACTTGTGGCTTTCAAAAAATAGTTATTAAAAAATCCACCAGACATCGTTATATTGCCATGGTTGGCCCATAAAAATATATTTTTTAAAAAAGCATCACGCCTATAATTGTCTCTGTTACATATTTTTAAAATATTCGATATTGTTTATTTTACAAAATTTCATTTGTTTGTTTTGTTGATATATTTACTATAACAAAAAAAAATTTACGTATTGACGGTAATATCGAATGTTGACAACTTTAAATCTTTAAATACTAATTCACGCTTCTGTTAAGTGCTGCAAAAAGTATTTAGTAAAAAATCTACGCCTCGTTTTGGTCCTTTGAAAAATCCACGTCCACGTATTGATATATTAATTTAACCTAGACTTCCAAAGCGTATACGTATTGCCAGTAGTCATACGCACCGCGTGTTACCCGAGAACTTTAAGTCTTTAAATACTAATCTGTTAAATGTTGGAATAAGTGTGTAGTAAAAAATCGACGCCTTTTTTTGGTCCTTTGAAAAAATAGTTATTAAAAAAATCCACCAGACAGCGGTGTCATCTTTTGGCACATTGGTGCGTATACGTGTTGTCGACATGTATACGTCACAAGGGCCACAAAAATTTATTTTAAATAATAAATTGTCCACTTGTGTTGGTCCTTTTGAAAAGCGTTGTCATTAAAAAATCCAGCAGATATCGTGTCATATTTTTTGCACATTGGTGCGTATACGTATTGTCGACATGTATACGTCACAAGGGCCACAGAGATTAATTTTAATTCTAAATAATATATTGTCCACTTTTTCAACACATTAAAACACTGTGTTCTCTGATGCTTATTTTGCGGGCGACTGTTTTTCACATTTTTTTTATTTATAAAAAATCGTGTATTTTTCACATTTGTTAACACAAAATGTTTATTATGCAATAAATACAGAGGCACAAAACCACACACACACACACACAATATAAAATTTTTAAATCTGTTCACATTACAATATGATTAAAGATTTATTTATTTTTATATTGAATATTTTTTTCAAAAACTTTTTTTTTATTTTTTAATTTTTTTTTTTTTTGGGAATTTCGGGTTTATTACTATAGCAATCAGTCAGACAGCCAGATCACAAACATATGTTCACTTTCAAAAAAAAAAAAAAAAAATAATGCACTCAAATGTGTATTTCAAAAAATTTCACATAATGCAGACACAACAAAAAAAGATATTTCAATTTTCACTTATTATTTCAAAATTCAAAACTGAAAGGCCTTTTAGTAATGTGGTGCTATATATACATTCTATGTATATTTTTAAATATATATAATTTTTGGTTTGTTGTATAAACAAATTGCACTTTCATAAGAAAACATTATTTTCACTTTTCAATATTTTTTTTTTTTCGAATAATATTTTTTGGTAGATTGCAGATTTTTGGGATACCTTTCGCTGCTTTCTTTTTCAAAACCTCAATATTTCGTAATTTCTATTTATTTTTTTATTTAATAAATTTTCATTATTATTATATTATTAAATTCGCCCGTTAGATTTCGAAATATATTTTTCTTTGCTTTTTTTTCAAATATTTAAGAACAAAAATATTTTTTTCCGATTTTTCTTTTGTTGTTGCAAAATTTGTTTCTTTATAAATATTTTTCTTTTTTCAAATTATGCCGCAACGGACAACGGTTGTTAAATTTTATTTTCTTTTCTTCAGATTTTTCTTTCGTTCTTCTTAAGGCGATCGTCAAAGTTGGACTGGCTAATTCGCATTGCTGCGTGAATATCAAACAAGATTGGGGGTGCTCAAAAGAACTTTGCTGCTGAGGATCAGCGAGTTCAACTGCTCTACTACACTCTCATGGCGCAGCCAAATTTCATAACAAAAGTTCTGCGCGATTTTCAGACAGGTTTCTCAAAAAAAAAAAAAAATTCTCTGCATAATTTTTTGAGAATTTTATTTTCATGATTTAATAGAATGAGAATTTTGAATAAACTATGTGTATGTGTTAGTTGGCGAGACAAGTGTTATGTTTTGAAAATTTCCTAATATTTTTCTGTCCGTTAAGGGCTGCTACGCTAACCCTAAATTAGTTAATTAATTTATATTGTCAGCACATTGAATATTTTCAATTTTTCTAAAAAGAGATTTTTTTAAATAATTTTTTTGAGCAAAAAAATCCTTGACATAAGCTGTAGAAGATTTATGGCATAACATTTATCAATGTCGGAAATTTGTCGCATGGCCGAATTTTTTCGTTAGTTCTTTCGAAGTTTTTTTTTATGGAGAAGAAAAAAGATTTTTTTTATTTTTTTTTAAAATAATGAAGAACATCGGTGCGTATGATTATGGTCCATACGCGTATACGCATTGAAGGACTAGATTAATTATTTAAAGGAATTAAAATAAGATGAAAATTGTGAAGAACCTCGGTGCGTATGATTATGGCCCATATGTATACGCATTGAAGGACTAGATTCATTTTTTTAAAGGAATTAAAACAACACTAAAATTCTAAAGGACCTCGGTGTGTATGATTATGGTCCATACGTATACGCATTGAAGGGCTAGATTAATTTTCTAAAGGTAATTTCCTTTCAAGTGTAGATTTTTTAAAGCATATTTTTTTCTGAAACCATCTGAAACGTAAAAACAGTCGTGGATTTCCTAAAGAAACATTTTTGGCAACTAAATGAAGAAGAAGGTGTGAATTTTTTTCGGTGAGCATTTCAAGATTTTTTTAAGAATATTCTTTATTTGAAGTCTGACGAATTAAAATGCAACAGGACAACTATGCGTATTAATACCGTCAATACGTATACGCATTGAAGGCTAGATTCATTTTTTAAAGGAATTAAAATTGTGAAGAACCTCAGTGCGTATGATTACGATCCATACGTATACGCACTGAAGGGCTAGATTCATTTTTTAAAGGAATTAAAAAAAATATATATATTTTTCTGGAACCGTTCCAGTATGGAGTTCCTAAAGAATATTTTTTCTGAGACCATCTGAAACGTGAATTTATAGAGAATATATTTTTATTACTAACACCTCCGTCTAATTTTCTAAAGAAATGTTTTTGGCAACTAAAATTAGGTGGCGATTTTTTAAATTTTTTTTTTCGTTGAGTATTTTAAGCTTGGATTTCTAGTTTTAATAACAAAAATATATTTTTTAATATTAATTTCAAATATGACGAATTAAAAAGCTAAAGAACAACTATGCGTATGACTATCGTCAATATGTATACGCATTGAAGGCCAAGGTTGATTTCTTTTAATGAATGTTTAAACAACAATTTCAAGAGAAAATTTCAATCCTGGGTCTTTAGAACATATTTTTCTTCGTGGACTATTTGAAACGACTATCTTTAGGAAACATTATTTAACTCTAAGCCCGGAAAATTATTCTTTAAAAAACCCCACCTGGTGTTGATCTCCGCAAAAAATGACAATTAAAAATCGAAGCACTTGAACAAATAATTTAACAAAATTCACGCCTTGTGTTGGACCCTCGGAAAAATAAATAAATAAAAAATATAAGATAGTTCCTGAAAAATATTCCTTTTAAAATGCACAGGTCTGAAATTTAATGAAAACATTTTTTTCTGATTCGTTTTTCGTTTTGGCCCCTGAAAAGTACTCATTAAAAAATCCAAGCTACTATTAGGTATTCTTTAAAAATCCACTTTCGATCATCCCAGAAAAAAAAAACAATGTAATCCATGCTTGTAATGGTCCTTTAAAAATTACCTTCACAAAATCCAATCTAGATCTTCATTGCGTATACATAAGGACATTAGTCATACGCACCGTGGTACATTAGAAAATTAACGTGGTCCAATAAAAAACATTCTTCACAAAATCCAATCTTGGCTTTGAGTCCGTATATAGACATATAGACCGTGGTATCTTTAGAAAATATTATTTAATTCTAAGCCATGGGTTTTCATAACACTATTTTTTCAGCGATCATTACAGGTGTGAATTTCTAAAAGAATATTTTTTCAGAAAGCATTTTCAGTGTGGATAAAACCATATTTTTAATAGAACAGCTTAAGTGTGGATTTTTTAAAGAATATTTTTTTTTTTTTTTGTACGTAACTGAAATGTGAATGAATGTTTAAAGTATTAAAATGCTGAAGAACCACAGGGCGTATGATTGCCGTCAATACGTATACGCATTGAAGGGTCATTTAAAATTTGGATTTTTTTGAGGTTTTCGGCTTTTAATGAACATTTTGGGTTAATTAAAAAAATATACTTGGGTTAATTAATAAAGACTTTTTTGACTAGGCGTGGATTTTTTAAGAATATTGTTCAGATTTTTTTAAAGAATATTTTTCAGTGACTATTTCAAGGCGTGGATTTTTTAAAGAATACTTTTCAGTGACTATTTCAAGGCGTGGATTTTTTAAAGAATACTTTTCAGTGACTATTTCAAGGCGTGGATTTTTTAAAGAATACTTTTCAGTGACTATTTGAAGGCGTGGATTTTTTAAAGAATACTTTTCAGTGACTATTTCAAGGCGTGGATTTTTTAAAGAATACTTTTCAGTGACTATTTCAAGGCGTGGATTTTTTAAAGAATACTTTTCAGTGACTATTTCAAGGCGTGGATTTTTTAAAGAATACTTTTCAGCGACTATTTCAAGGCGTGGATTTTTTAAAGAATACTTTTCAGCGACTATTTCAAGGCGTGGATTTTTTAAAGAATACTTTTCAGTGACTATTTCAAGGCGTGGATTTTTTAAAGTATAATGAAATTTTTAACAAGAAATTATTTTCTAAGGACCTAAAAGGCCTGGATTTTGAAAGAATATTTTGTCGTCATTAAAATAAAACAGAAATATTCAAATACCACGGTGCGTATGACTATGGGCCATACGTATACGCATCGAAGGCCAAAATTTGATATTATAAAGAATATTTTATTAAGGGATCAACACAAAGCTTGGGTATGCTTTTTACAGAACATCTTTTCAAGTGATCAACAAAAGAATTGGATTTTTTAAAGGATATTTCTCAAGGATCAATAGAAGGGGTAGATTTTGTAAAGATTTTGTATAAGAAGGCGTAGATTTGTTAAAGAATATTTTCCTGAAACTATCAGAAGGCGTAGTTTTTTAAAGAATATTTTTCGGAAACTATCAAAAGGTGTAGATTTTTTAAAGGTCAATAGAAGGCGTACATTTGTTATGAAATGTTAAAATACCACGGTGCGTATGAATATTGACCATACTTATACGCATCGAAGGCCCAAATTTGATATTATATAGAATATATTATTAAGAGATCAATACAAAGCTTGGGTAGGTTTTTACAGGACATTTCTTTCAAGTGATCAACACAAGAATTGGATTTTTTAAATTATATTGTTCAGGGATCAATTTAGATGTGTATTTTCTAAAGACAATTTTTTTATGGCACCAGCACAGGACCCCGAACACATAATTCTTCAGAGTCAAATTAAAAGCCAGGGATAGTTTTTATACCCTACACAACTATGTTGGCAGGGTATTAAAGCTTTATGCAGCCCCAAGAGTTTGTAACGCCGAGAAATATTGGTCCTAGACCCACCTTAAAGTATACCGAACGTCATATCTCGACTAGCTGAGTCGATTAAGACATGTGTGTCCGTCCTTCCGTCTGCCCATTATAATTTGTAAACACGATAGAGGCCACAGTTATGGACGAATCTTCACGAAATTTTGCATGTAGGATGGGTTCTGGCCAATGAAGACCCCATTGTTGTTTTTGGTAAAGATCGGTTAATATTTAGGGTATGAAATGGACCAAAAAATTTATTTTTGTCTGATTTTCTGGTCGTTCCAGAGGCCGCAATTATGGTCCAAACATCGTGAATTTGTACATGGAGAAGGGGGTCGGGCCAAAGAATAAGCATGCCTGTTTTGATAAAGATCGGTCAATATTTAGCGGGTCAAATGGACCCTGACTTTTATGTGAAAAATTACAAAATTTGTATTCTATAGCGTATATATTTTCCCCTGATGGACGTAGACCCGAGAAGTTGATAGTATATCCAAGAGGAGTGGTTAACTTTTAAATTGATACCAATTATATTGTCGTACGTACTCGGATGTGGCAGTTACACTTAAATATTTACAGGTGCTTACGTATTCATATATTATTTAGTAACCTATTACCACACTAGAGACCGGAAATATAGCGCTGATAGCTTTGAAATTTTTCATGAGGATCGAGATATGCTCAAGGGCAATGCCTATAATTTTTGGTGATGATCAGATAATAATATTGGCATGAAGTGGACCGACAACTTATTTTTTGTGTATTTTTCGAGTCGATCTATAGGCCACAATTGAAAGCCGACCATCACAACACAACCCACGGTGAACAAGTAATTAGCCTGTACTGGATATTAGTAATATTTATTGACCTCTAGGTGTCAAGAGGGTGCAAATATCGCAAATTATTTTCCATGTTCAGAATATAGAACCATAGAAAGTTAGATTTTCGTGGGAGTTATGTAGGTTATCATATGGTCGGCCCCGTCTGACTATACTGCTCCGCTCATTGGTTATACCCTTCACCACACTGTGGTACAGGGTATTATGTCTTTGTGCATATGTTTGTAACAAGCAAAAATAATCGAGATAAACCCATGGTTCCTTTTAAGAATATTCATAGAATCACTTTCTGAGTCGATTTATGCATGTCCGTCCATCTGTCCATGTTAAATGGTAAACAAAGTACACGTCGCATTTATGATCGGAATTGGATGAAATTTGGCACAGCTCATTTGTTTGGCCCAAGGACGAACCCTATTGAAATTGGGAAAAATCGGTTCAGATTTTGATATAGCTCCCATATATATTTTCGTTCGATTTAAGGTAAATGGTGTACCAAAGTCCCTATATATCTTTCGATTTGCACGAAATTTGGCACAACGTACTGAATTATGTCTAGAATGATGTGTGCTAAGTTTCGTGAAAATCGGTTCAGATTTAGATATAGCTCCCATATATAGTTTTGTCCGATTTTTGGTAAATGGTGCACCAAAACCCTTATATATATTTCGATTTGCTCCAAATTTGGCATAACGTACTGAATTGAGGCTAGAATTATGTCTGCCAAGTTTCGTGAAAATCGGTCCTGATTTAGATATAGCCCCCATATATAGTTTCGTCCGATTTCATGTAAATGGTGCACCAAAGTCGCTATATATCTTTCGATTTGCACGAAATTTGGCACAGCCTAATGATTTAGGTCTAGAATGATGTGTGTTAAGTTTCCTAAAAATCGGTTCAGATTTAGATATAGCTCCCATATATATTTTCGTCCGATTTAATGTTAGTGGTTCACCAAAGTCCACATATATCTTTCGATTTGCACGAAATTTGGCATAACGTACTGAATTAAGTCCAGAATGATGTGAGCAAAGTTTCGTGAATATTGATTCAGACTTAGATATAGCTCCCATATATAGTTTCGCCCGATTTTGGGTAAATAGTCCATTAAAGTCCCTGGAAATCTTTTGATTTGCACACATTTTTGAATAGCGTACTAAATGAGGTCTAGAATGAAGTGTGCAATGTTTCGTGAAAATCGGTTCAGATTTAGATACAGCTCCCATATATAATTTCCTCCGATTTTATGTAAGTGCACCAAAGTCCCTATATATCTTTCGATTTGCACGAATTTTGGTATATAGTACTGAATTCTAGAAAAATGTTTCTAAGCTTCATAAAAAGATCCATAGCTAGGCCGATTGATACATCGTACTGAAGTAATATAAATTAGTCTCTGGCAAGTTTCTCTAAAATCGGTTCAGATATAGATATATAACAAAAACGCTGTTAGGATACATATGTAAAATATACCCAAAGTGGTGGTGGTCATAAGGTCGGCCCAGTCCGAATTTACTACTTTCCTTCCTTTGACAATTTCAAACTTGTAATTTTTTTTACTTATTTTTATCGAAGTCCATTCTCTTCAGGGGGTTAAAAGTTAAGTCATCGTCACACTCCTTGAAGGCAAATAGCTACATATGCATCATTATATTAAAACTTATGATGATTTTTGTTTTAATTTTTTTTTATTCAAATTTAACTGAGTCAATATTTTTTCCTTGGCATTTTTTCAAAACATAAATTCGAATAGGATATGTATTTTTGCATAAGTGTGTGTGTGTGTATTAACACACATCCGTTATGTATTTAAATATTTGTTGTTCATTTAGAAAATGCTTTGTTGTTGTTTTTCACAACAAAAGTTAATTTTGGGACTAACAACGACAAATGAAAAAAAATCAGCAACAACAACGAAAACATATTCATCTACTCAACAAAGAATTTCTTGTTAGGCGGGCGACTCCGTCATCAATCTTAAAATAATACCAACTATAAGGTCTTTTTCGAAAATGAAACAAAAAAAAACTAACAACAACAAAAACACTATTTTAAAAGTCATCAAAATTATTTAATAAAATATTTATGAAACCAAACAAAAAACATTCGGTGATCACAGCCATAAATAAACAAACAATAATACACTTCATCTATCCCATCAGAGGCCATCGCGAGATTGATTTGCACGCCAAAATTAATTATCGTAAAAAAGACATGTCAAATGTCATTCTGTTGACATTTTTATAAACATGTGGTCGTTAATATGTTCACGGGTATTAAATTGGTAGATTCAGTCCCCCACATTCTCTCTCACTCCCTCCCTCTTCACTTACCATTCGAATTGCAGCGGCAGTATGTCCACCTCATTTTCATCGGCATCGATTTTCACAAAAAATGTCGCTCTTTCGTTCGGCAAACATCGCACCAATGAACTGGAATTTTCACTGAACGATATATTCGGTGGATTCTTGCTGGAGCTGGAACTATGCGAATTTTCATCCAGATTCGGATCCTTGTTACTTGTTGGGGGAAAACTTCGGGATTCTGGAAGAAACGACAAGAAATCAAATAAATTAATTAGAATATTTTTTCATTAATGCCTGGTTTTTTAAAGAATATGTTTTTCGAGGCGTGGAATTTTTAAAGAATATTTTTTTCAAGGCGTGGATTTTTTAAAGATTATTTTTTTCAAGGTATAGATTTTTTAAAGAATATTTTTTTAAGGCATGGTTTTTTTTAAAGAATATGTTTTTCGAGACGTGGATTTTTTAAAGAAAATTTTTTTCAAGGCGTGAATTTTTTAAAGAATATTTTTTTGAAGGCGTGGATGTTTTAAAAAATATTTTTTTCAAGGCTTGGATTTTTTAAAAAATATTTTTTTCAAGGAGCATTAAGGCGTGGATTTTTTAAAAAATATTTTTTTCAAGGAGCATTAAGGCGAGGATTGTTTTTGTGCATATGTTTGTAACAGGCAAAAGGAATCGAGATAGACACATGGACACCTTTTGAGAATATGCATAGAATCACTTTTTGAGTCGATTTATGGATGTACGTTCGTCCGGCCGTCCGTCTGTCTGTCCATGTTAAATTGTAAACACAGTACAGGTCGAATTTTTGATTCCAATTGGATGAAATTTGGCACAGCTCATTCATTTGGCCCAAGGACGAACCCTATTGAAATTGGGAAAAATCGGTTCAGATTTAGATATAGCTCCCATATATATTTTCGTCCGATGTAAGGTAAATGGTGTACCGAAGTACCTATATATCATTCGATTTCCATGAAATTCAGCATAGCGTACTAAACTAAGCCCAGAACGATGTGTGCTAAGTTTCGTGAAAATCGGTCCAGATTTAGATATAGCTCTCATATATAGTTTCGTCCGATTTAAGGCAAATGGTGCACCAAAGTCCCTATATATCTTTCGATTGGCATGAAATTTGGCACAGCGTACTGAATTAAGTCTACAGCGATGTGTGTTAAATTTCATGAAAATCGGTTCGGATTCAGATATATAGGTACTTTGGTACACCATTTACCGATTTAAGGTAAATGGTGTACCAAAGTACCTATATATCTTTCGATTTGCACGAAATTTGGCATAGCATACCAAATTAAGTTTAAAGTGATGTGTGTTAAGTTTCGTAAAAATCGGTTCAGATTTAGATATAGCTCCCATATATATTTTCGTCCGATTTAAGGTAAATGGTGCACCAAAGTACCTATATATCTTTAGATTTGCACGAAATTTTGCATAGCGTAATGAATTGAGTCTAGAATGATGAGTGGTAAGTTTCGGGAAAATCGGTTCAGATATAGATATAGCTCCCATATATATTTTCGTCCGATTTAAGGTAAATGGTGCACCAATGTACCTATATATTCGAATTGCACGAAATTTGGCACATCATGGGACGCAGGCGACTCTAAATCTGCCCGAATGAAATTAAATTTATCATAGGTTACAAAAAGACATGAGTATGTTCCTTCGAGGGAACATTGACATGTAATCGTAAGGATACCTATGTACAATATACCCAAAGTGGTGAAGGGTATCATATAGTCGACCCAGTCCGACTTTACTACTTGCCTTACTGGTTTTTAAATACAATTACTATTTTTTATAAATTATTCAAAATTTAATAATCGGCCACACTTTTGTTGTTGCTCACACATGTCACTACGCATTAATGGATACACATGTCGTTTAAAAATATATTTATTTTTAGCACATTCAGCCTAATTTCAGTTCCCACAAAAAATATGTTTTAGTCTCATACATGTATACTAACATGACAATAATGATCATAAGGAAATATATTTTGTACAGTGCATTCTTGCTAAATTGCAATTTGTTTATGCTTAAAAATTGATGTCTTTTAAATTAGTTTCTTTTACGGATATTCCACGCCTGTGTTGAAAAAATATTTTAAAAAATATTCTTTTGGTAGGCCTTGAAAAAATATTCTTTAAAAAATCCACGCCTTTGGTAGGCCTTGAAAAACTTGCTACACGTTATGTTATAGTAACTTTACTACGTAGTGCAAAATTTTGTGCCTATTGGACCCACTTTGATGCAGCATTTATATCCAAATTCTAGGTTATACTAACTTCAGTACGTTGTGCAAAATTTGTGTCAATTTTGTGTAAAATCGGAAGAAATTGTATATGTAGAAGCTATATCAAAATCGGAACCGATATCAATGAGACTTGCCAAAATTGTGTGGCAATCGGACAAACCTTGGGTCTTTGGTGCACAATTTACATAAAATCAGAAATATATAGGAGTTATATCTAAATCCGAACAGATTTTCTCGAAACTTAACACACATCATTCTAGTCCTAATTCATTACGCTGTGCCAAATTTCATGCAAATCAACAGATATATATTGACTTTGGTGCACAATTTACATTAAATCGGACGAAAATATATATAGGAGCTATATATAAATCTTGACCGAATTTCGGGAAACTTAACACACATCATTCTAGACCTAATTCATTACGCTGTGCCAAATTTCGTGAAATTCGACAGATATATAGGGACTTTGGTGCACCATTTACATTAAATCGGACGAAAATATATATGGGAGCTTTATATAAAAATCTGTATCGATTTTCGGAAAACATAACACACATCATTCTAGATCTAGTTCATTGCGCTATGCCAAATTTCCTGCAAATCGAATGATATATAGGGACTTTGATGCCACATTTACATTAAATCGGACGAAAATATATCCGGAAGCTATATCTAAATCTGAACCGATTTTTCCCAATTTCAATAAGGTTCGTCCTTGGGCCAAATAAGTGAGCTGTGTCAAATTTCATGCAATTCGGATCATAAATGCGACCTGTACTTTGTTTACAATGGACAGACGGACGGACGGACATGTATAAATTGACATAAAAAGTGATGTCTATCTCGATTCCTTTTGCCTGTTACAAACATCTGCACAAAGACATAATACCCTGTACCACAGTGTGTTGAAGGGTATAAAAATCCACAGCTTTGGTAGGCCTTGAAAAAATATTCTTTATATTCTTTGAAAAAAAAATATTTAAAAAAATACGCCTTAATTTTTTTTTTTTTTTTTTTTGAAAAAATGTTTTTTTAATATTTTCAAAAAATATTTTTTTTAAATCCAGAACACGATGTTCTTTGAAAAAAATATTTATAATTTTTATAATGTGGATAATTATAATTTTCAAAACCAAATATTTTTTTTCGAATATTCATCCACATTCGAAATGCATTATTAATATTATGGAATGTGTCGTTTTGATGACACGAGCTGTTTAGTTCTATAATAACGACGACGACAACCACACACAATAAATTAATGCGGAATGAATATGGATGTGTATGTGTGTATACATATGTGTCCGTTTTGTTTAGAAAACAAATATATATGTATGTACATATACCTATATATGTTTTTGGAATTAAAAATACTATTAGTCCAAATCATCCATTATAGAATGCTATGACAACTTCGTGATAAATGGTTGCAGGGGCTTAGAGAAAACTCGTGACCCATAGCGTAACGATGAGGGAAAGATGGGATAAAAATAAAACCTTAGAACAACCGACTTAAATCGATTTCCTACTACCCCTCAACAATAATATTGAAAATCTCCTTAAAAATCCAATCCACTTCATTCAATTGCAGGTATGTTTTGTTTAATTATACATACATAATTACATATTGCTCTATATATAGGTACACCACAAAATGTAAAGTACTCGAAGCAAATACATAAATAGCTACTTATGTATGTATGTATTATAGTACATGTCTGTACGCACAACGAAAATATGCCCCTTTTCATTTATTACCAAAAACCAAAAAATATGCCATCTTCCATCCATCCATAAAACCGAATAGAATTTTTAGAAGACAACATCGTCGACGACATCGGTAATAAGAGGAACTTTTTTGTGGTGTGGTTGTTGTCTATTTCATTTATTTTTAAACTCTACAAAAAAGTTCATTACACTTTTGAACTAAAAAGACAAGAAAATTAATTTCCTAAAATGTATTTTTGGGGGAAAACTTTTTTGTTGTCTCCACTACACCAAACAACAACAACAGTGATGGCGGTGGCATAGGGAACGCAGTGTGTTTATGTTGCCAGATGATGAAAAACAAACAAACATGCATATATATGGAATGTACATATGTATGGAAAATTCAAATGGAATATTTTTTTGAAGGCGTGGATTTTTTTAAAGAATGTTTTTTCAAGGCGTGGATTTTTTTAAAGAAGATTTTTTCAAGGCGTGAATTTTTTTAAAGAAGATTTTTTCAAGGCGTGGATTTTTTTAAAGAAGATTTTTTCAAGGCGTGGATTTTTTAAAGAAGATTTTTTCAAGGCGTAGATTTTTTTAAAAAATATTTTTTCAAGGCTTGGAATTTTTTAAAGAAAATTTTTTCAAGGCGTGGAATTTTTTAAAGAAGATTTTTTACAAGGCGTGGATTTTTTTAAAGAAGATTTTTTCAAGGCCTATCAAGGGGTGGATTTTTTTAAAGAATATTTTTTCAAGGCCTATCAAGGCGTGGATTTTTTTAAAGAATATTTTTTCAAGGCCTATCAAGGCGTGGATTTTTTTAAAGAATATTTTTTCAAGGCCTATCAAGGCGTGGATTTTTTTAAAGAATATTTTTTCAAGGCCTATCAAAGCGTGGATTTTTTTAAAGAATATTTTTTCAAGGCCTATTCAAGGCGTGGATTTTTTTAAACAATATTTTTTCGAGGCCTATTCAAGGCGTGGATTTTTTTAAACAATATTTTTTCGAGGCCTATTCAAGGCGTGGATTTTTTTAAACAATATTTTTTCGAGGCCTATTCAAGGCGTGGATTTTTTTAAAAAATATTTTTTCGAGGCCTATGCTAGGCCTTTTTTTAAAGAATATTTTTTCAAGGCCTACCAAAGGCGTGGATTTTTTAAAGAATATTTTTTAAGGCCTACCAAAGGCGTGGATTTTTTAAAGAATATTTTTTCAGGGCCTACCAAAGGCGTGGATTTTTTAAAGAATATTTTTTCAAGGCCTACCAAAGGCGTGGAATTTTTAAAGAATATTTTTTCAAGGCCTACCAAAGGCGTGGATTTTTTAAAGAATATTTTTTCAAGGCCTACCAAAGGCGTGGATTTTTTCAAGGCCTATTCTTTTAAATAAAGGTGTAAATATTTCGACGTAGATTTGATGAATTTCCAAAAATAAAATTGCATTTCAAATTCAATTACATAACAATAAATACAAAACCAAAAACCTGGCAGGTAAACATTTTCAAAAACAAAACAAAAAATAATGACAACTTACCTGATGCTGCTGCTGCATTGCCATTGGAGGTGGTGGTGGATGTGAATGTGGATTCACCACCATCAACAGCCACAATCTTTGTTAGCGTTTCTTCCGAGTGACGGAGATGCTGCTGATATTGCTGCTCCTGATGCAGATGGTGATTATTGAATATCGTTGAGGTTGTTTCAATGCCATTGCTGGTCGTCGTAAAGGTTCTCGAGGTGGATGTGGTCGTTATTTGATGGTTGCTATTGAAGTTGGTATCCGTGATGATGGCGGTGGTTGTCGACGAAGTCGTCGACGTGTTGTTGTTGTTCGACGAGGGCGATATTAAAGGATTTAAATTTGAGTTCTCCATGGATATGGACGTTTAACATGAACGGGACTTCAGACAAGGTGCGTAACAGTAACAATAACAATAATACTTGAGACGGTTTCAATACACGAATGAACGAAACGCACACAGAGATAAATATTTTTTATTTTTACTTAATTTCGTTTTTTTTTTACTTTTAGTTTCGTTAGATTTTTCTTTCTTTTAATATTTTATTTTCAATTTTTTTTAATTAAAATTGTTTCGTTTTCTTCTGCTTCTTCTTGGCACAGCAAATTTCGAAATAAGGAATAGATTTTAATTAGAAACAGCCCAAATGCTTTCTAATCGTCATATTTTTTTATAATATGTAGTTTAGTATTTAAAACGAGTACAACAACATCATAATTTCAAAATTATTATTATTTTTTTTTTTTTGTTTATTTTGTTTTTGTGCCGAAAATAATTTTAAAATAAATATTAAAGAGTTGAGTGGAAACCTCAAACGAAATGTATAAATTGTACATAGGGCAACAGATATTTGGAAAAAAAATATTTTTTAAATAAACAAAATCCAAATATTATCACGGACTATTATAAGAGTGGATAAAAAAAAATATATTTTTCAAAAAGCAAATCTTGCTTGGATTCTTTAAAAAGTATTTTTTCAAAGATCTATATTAATATATATATATATATATATATATATATATACTAGCAAAGTGTCCGCTATTTCGTATGCGGAAAAGGAATACAAAAAACCAGTAAGGAAAGTAGTAAATTAGGACTGGGTCGAACTTTACCACTTTGAATATATTCTACATAGTCTCCTAACAGACTTCGCCTTTTCGAAAGAACATTAACATGAAATTGAGTTATATATGGGAGCTATATCCAAATCTGAACCGGTGCAAATCGAAATATATATAGGGACTTTGGTTCACTATTTATCATAAATCGGACGAAAATATATATGAGAGCTATATCTAAATCTGAACCGATTTTCACCTCAATCCTGTACTCCAATAGTAGTCCTAATTCCTCTTTTCAGGATTCCATCTCTATACACTCAACTAAATGCAAATAGTACCAAATTTATTACCATTTTGTACTTTTATACAATTAGAACTAAATTTAGTAAATTTTAAGACTTTTCGTACACTTGTAGGCCGATTTTCCAAAAACTCTTTTGCACATATTTCTAACATTCCATCAGTCACCCACATTCCAGAATTCTAGCTCTTTCCTTTCGCCTAATACATAGGGTACCATATTTCGTACATTTTAGTACTTTTCGTACCAGCCGTATCTCACGCCTACACATCACCCACAACAACCCACATTCAAAATTTCTCGGGGTCACATTCGGCAGCATGTTCAATTCGTCCGCGCAAACCACAGCTATCTGCGATAAGCTGAAAAGTAGGAACAAGGTCCTCAAGTCGCTTGCCAGTGGCACTTAGGGCGCAGATAAGGAAACCTTTTTGACCACTTACAAAGCGATAGGTCGGTCTGTGGCTAGCTATGCGGTTCCAGTGTGGTCTGTGAATTCCAGTGAAACGCAATGGAGAAGTATTCAGACCTGTCAGAATGCCGCCCTGAGGACGGCGACAGGGTGCCTCCTCATGACACCAGTGGACCATCTTCATGAGGAGACGAAAATCCTTCGCGTACGACAGCATAGCAAAATGCTTTCGTTGCAGTACCTGCTCGGGTGTTTCAGGGACGATCATCCCAACCATCATATGGTGGATAGGACTCCCCCTCCCAGGCGTGTCCGGAAGGATCTGCATGATCTCGAGAGAGAGAGGTCCAACGATACAAAAGGGAGCCTCTAGATCAAGTTGCCTATCGAGCAGGTCTGAGTGACATTCATACAGATACAGTAGCCGCAGCGCTGAACGGATACAAAGTGAATGCCGTACTCGGAGCTCACCCCCCACCCATAGCAGCTGAAGAACGTCAGCTGTCCAGACAAACCAGTGTAGTCTTGGTCCAGTTACGTTCTGAATGGTGCAGTCGGCTCAATTCGTATTGGGCACGGATTGATGACCAGGTGCAGGATGTCTGCCCAGCATGTGGTACAGGCCCTCATACCACACTGCAATTATTCAATTGCCCAGCAAAATCTACTCACCTCACTCCGGAAGATCTAGGGATACAGCCAGTGGAGGTAGCTGCATTTCTAAATCTGGAGACAGAACTGGAGGAAACTTAAACAGAATATATACAATTCATATAAACTGCTACAACAACAACACTCAAAATTTCAAGTTTCTAGCTTTAGCCGTTTCTTCTGGACGATGATCTGTCAGTCACTCACTTAACACTAAGCTCTTTTATATATAAAGATTTAATTTTTTTATACCTTCCATACTATGGTATATTAATTTTGTTTTTTCGTTTGTAACTCATCGAAATATTCATTTCCGACTCTATAAAGTATATATATTCTTGATCAGGATAAAATTTTAAGACGATCTAGCCATGTCCGTCTGTTTTAATCAATCTAGCCTCTAAATGAATTGAGATAGATCGCCAAAATTTTGCATAGACACGTCATTTGTCTGCAGGCAGGTTAAGTTCGAAGATGGGCTTTATCAGTCCACGTTTAGGCATAGCTCCCATATAAGAGTAACCCCCTACCCCCCCCCCCCCCAAATTTCGGTATTTTGAGGATCTTGAGCGCGTTTTTCAACCGAATTCGCTGAAATTTGGTACATTGGCTTCTTATTGGGTACCAAATATCTCCACTAAAAATTATAAATATAAGTCCATTTTTTCTGGCAGCTGTCATATAAGGGCACCCCCAAATTTCGGTATTTTGAGGTTCTTGAGCGCGTTTTCCAATCGAATTCGCTGAAATTTGGTATATTGGGTTCTTATTGGGTACCAAATATCTCCACTAAAAATTATAAATATAAGTCCTTTGTGCATATGTTTGTAACAGGCAAAAGGAAACGAGATAGACACATGGTTCCTTTTGAGAATATGCATAGAATCACTTTCTGAGTCGATTTACGCATGTCCGTCTGTCTGACGATGTTAAATTGTAAACAAAGTACAGACCGCATTTATGATCCGATTTGAATGAAATTTGGCATAGGTCACTTATTTGGCTCAAGGACGAACCCTATTGAAATTGGGAAAAATCGATTCAGATTTAGGTATAGCTCCCATATATATTTTCGTCCGATTTAATGTATATGATGCACCAAAGTCCCTATATATCTTTCGATTTGCACGAAATTTGGCACAGCGTAATGAATTACGCATAGAATAATGTGTGTTAAGTTTCCGGAAAATCGGTTCAGATTTAGATATAGCTCTCATATATATTTTCATCCGATTTTAGGTAAATAGTGCACTAAAGTCCCTATATGTCCTTCGATTTGCACGAAATTTGGCACAGCGTAATGAATTAGGCATAGAATGATGTGTGTTAAGTTTCCCGAAAATCGGTTCAGATTTAGATATAACTCCCATATATATTTTCGTCCGATTTAATGTAAATGGTCCACCAATGTCCCTATATATCTTTCGATTTGCACGAAATTTGGCACAGCGTAATGAATTAGGCATAGAATGATGTGTGTTAAGTTTCCTGAAATTCGGTTCAGATTTAGATATAGCTCCCATATATATCTTCGTCCGATTTTATGTACATGGTGCACCAAAGTACCCATACATGATTCGATTTGCACGAAATCATAGCGAACTAAGATAAATCTGGAGTGATGTGTGTTAAGTTTCCTGAAAATCGGTTCAGATTTAGATATAGCTCCCATATATATTTTCGTCCGATTTAATGTAAATGGTGTACCAAAGTCCCTATATATCTTTCGATTTGCACGAAATTTGGCACAGTGTAATGCATTAGGCCTAGAATGATGTGTGTTGAGTTTCCTGAAAATCGGTTCTGATTTAGATATAGCTTCTATATCTGACAAAATGAAAAATTTAGTATCGGTTGCAGAATGACATATTTATGGATCCAATTTCATTTTACTGGTCCTTTACGTCTGCTAGGATTCATCTGTTGAATATACCCAAAGTGGTGAAGGGTATCATATAATCGACCCCGTCCGACTTTACAACTTTCCTTACTGGTTTAGTATTTAAAATTTGTTTGTTGTTTTTTTTTTTTTTTTTTTGATTATTTGTTGCCCTGTGTACAATTGTTATGAGAAAAAGTCAAAATTCATTTTAATATAGTCAGACGAGTAGTACTACAGCAGAAGAATATATTGAGTATTTATATTTAGATTCATAGAACGTAGAACATCAAAACAGATATAAATGAGAGTGTTCTGATGATCATTACGAAGATGCTGACGTTGATGTACAAGAGGAGATTAGGATGACGACGACGACGATGGTGATCAACCTCATCATCCTAATAATGATGAAGATGTATTTGAAAATTTTAGAAGAAATCACTGCAAGACACTCCAATAAACACACGCGAACGCACACACACACACTCATATATGATACGAAGAATACACGGAGCGGGTTAATGCTTTTAATAATTATATTTTTTTTTTTGTAAAGGAAGACGTCGTCGCTGGGTCTCTGGCCCCCTTTTGCCGGCTATAGTACATACAATTGCCAGATAAAGAAGAAGAAGAATGGTCTGACTAATTTGTCTTAGCACAAAACACTGCAGCACACACACACACGCACATACACTAATGTAATTGAATTTTCAAAATTTTCTTTTTTTTTTTCGAACAAACATACATACGTATGAATGTATGTCCGTATTTATATTTTTCCGCTGCAGCCCAAAAAAAGCTGCTGCCGTTGCTGTCAAATTGGTACTGTATCTTCTTCTTCTCCTCCTGCTGCTGCTGGTTGGCTTTGCTGTTGTTGCCGTTGTTCTAATATTAATATTTCCAATTTGTTCCTGTATTTATTTATTTATCTATTTTTTTTTTTTGACGTTCGTTTTGTCTTGCAGTTGTTTCTAGTATTCTTTTGTTAAAATTTGTATTTTCAAAAAAAAAAAAAACTTAGAAATACTGCAGTTTTTATTGTTGTTGTATTCGACTTTTTGGCCAGTATTTATTTTTGTTATGAAATCGACTGACCAGGCAAAAAATTTCAAAAATATACCTCGTTTATTTTTTCAATATTTTTTTTTTTAATTTTTTGCCTAGTGTATTTTTCCATACACACTTTGACAATTTATTTTTTTATGAATATTGAAAATGAAATTTTTTTAAAAAACGCACACACTTTTTTGTGAATCACAGGAGACCCACTCACACCAAATAACAATAACAACAACAATTCATTCACTCACTAATGGTTATTAATTATTTGCTAATTATTCATTTTTATTTTATTTTTTCAATACATATATAATTTATTTTTATTTTCCATATATATAAAATATATACATATATTTATAAATTTTTATTTTTACCGTATTTAAATAATTCTTGTTTTCTATTATTTTTAGTTTAATTTTTATTATATTTGGCTTTGGCCTTTTCCTTTTCAAAAAGAATTTTCCTTTTTTTCAAAACTTATTTTTTATTCGTTTTCTAAGTCGTCAGTTTTTCGCACGCGCTCATCCAGCCCAAAACAGTACCTGGATCTCCGATAGTTTTCCTCAGACTGAGCAGCCAGCCGCTCGCTTATCATTTGGGGCCGGTGAAAAAAAACGCGAGCATATTTTAACGGCTGCTGGGGATGCTGCGGCGGCAGATCACCACCCTCCCTTGCGTAAACTTTCTTCTGGCCGGTGCTTCGGCCGCCGCTTTCTTCGTTCATTTCACTTTTCTTCTTGGGTTCCTGCTGTGTGTCTGCTTTTTTTGGTGGGGGCACAGTGATTGGAAAATAGAAGAAATTTTAATTTGGGCCTTAAAAATATTCTTTACAAAATTCAAGCCTTGAAAAAAAATTCTTTAAAAATCCAAGCCTCAAGAAAATATTCTTTAAAAATCCAAGCCTTAAAAAAAATATTCTTTTAAAAAATCCAGGCCTTGAAAAAATATTATTTTAAAAAATCAACGCCTTGAAAAAATATTCTTTTAAAAAATCCAGGCCTTAAAAAAATATTCTTTTAAAAAACAGGCCTTGAAAAATATTCTTTAAAAAACCCACGCCCTGAAAAAATATTCTTTAAAAAATCCACGCCTTGAAAAAATATTCTTTAAAAAATCCACGCCTTGAAAAAAGTATTCTTTAAAAAATCCAGGCCTTGGAAAAATATTCTTTAAAAAATCCAGGCCTTGTGAAGGTCTTTAAAAAATCCACGCCTTGAAAAAATATTCTTTAAAAAATCCAGGCCTTGAAAAAATATTCTTTAAAAAATCCAGGCCTTGGAAAAATATTCTTTAAAAAATCCAGGCCTTGTGAAGGTCTTTAAAAAATCCACGCCTTGAAAAAATATTCTTTAAAAAAAGTCACGCCTTGAAAAAATATTCTTTAAAAAATCCAGGCCTTGGAAAAATATTCTTTAAAAAATCCAGGCCTTGTGAAGGTCTTTAAAAAATCCACGCCTTGAAAAAATATTCTTTAAAAAATCCAGGCCTTGAAAAAATATTCTTTAAAAAAAGTCACGCCTTGAAAAAATATTCTTTAAAAAATCCAGGCCTTGTGAAGGTCTTTAAAAAATCCACGCCTTGAAAAAATATTCTTTAAAAAAAGTCACGCCTTGAAAAAATATTCTTTAAAAAATTAACGCATTGAATACTTATTTAGCTGGCTTGTGACAGAACTTTCTAAGCCGAGCTTTCAAGGCGCGTCGGTCTTTTGCGCAGTGTTTTCAATTTGAAAGACCATTTTCGACGATGTTGTTATCGACTTCAAGGCGCGTCGGTCATTTGCGCAGTGTTTCCAATTTGAAAGACCATTTTCGGCGATGTTGTCATCGACTTGATATTTCCATCGTATTTTTGGACTTCCGCTTCTGCGTGAACCATCAGCTGGTTCGCTTTTATATGCCTTCTGGGCTGGGACATCTTCATCCATTCTCACAACATGACCTAGCCAACGTAGTCGCTGCAGCACAATAGTCTAACAATGCCAATGTCCGAGAATAGCTGGTATAACTCATGGTTCATTCGACGGCGATATTCACCGTCAACGCAGATCGCAGGCCCATAGATCTTTCGTAGAAGTTTTCTATCAATCACCCTAATCACTCTGCTTGCGTAAGTACCCATGCTTCAGATCCATATAACAGCACGGATAGTATCAGCGTCTTGTAAAGTGTGAGTTTGGTCTGGCGGGAGATGGCCTTGCTTTTGGGTTGTATTGCTCAGAGCATACTAGCATCTGTTGGTCATCACTATCCATCTCCGAATTTCAAAACTGATGTCATTCGTTTTATTTATGGCGGTACCAAGGTAAATAAAATCTATCACAACCTCTAAGCTGTAGTTCTCAAGTTCCACAGTTGGTCCGAGTCTACTGGACGTCTTGCGCGTTGATAACATCAGCTTGGTTTTCTCGTCGTTTATTGCCAGACCCACTTTGGCAGACTCCTTTTCAATTTGTTCAAAGGTAGCTGTTACCGCTCGCAATGTTCGACCCATTATATCGATGTCATCGGCGTAGGCAAGTAACATGTGTTGTTTGATGTACAGAGTGCCATTTCTGTTCACTTGTGCCTCTCGTATGACCTTTTCCAGCGGGTTGTTAAAAAGGTCACACGACAAACCATCACCTTATCTGAATCCTCATTCGGCATTGAAGGGATCCGATAGGTCCTTTCCGATTTTAACTGCTGACCTTGTGCCACTTAAAGTTATCCTGCATAGCCGTATTAATTTTGCAGGAATGCCGAACGTAGACATGGTATTTAACACCTCTGAAGGGATAGGGCTGTCGAATGCGGCTTTATAGTCAACGAATAGGTGATATGTGTCGATGTGTTTTTCGTGGGTCTTTTCCAGGATTTGGTCGCAGAGTGAAAATCTGGTCAATGGTAGATTTGCCAGGTCTGAATCCGCATTGGTATGGTCCAATAATGTCATTTACCATTGGCTTCAGTCGTTCACACATCTTTTTCTTCTATCGGAGTATGGGCGCAAATAAGACTGATGTAGAAGAACTTCGCTTTTATACGGATTATAGCAATTCGCTCATCTAATGGAGTGAATCTAGAGACGAGGTCTTTGATTTTACTGTTAACCATAAATCCGCACCATACTCATGTCTAGTTTCATGGCAGCTTTGATACGGGGCGTAAGTAAATCAGATGATTACGCCCTGTATTAAAGCTGCCATGAAACGAGACTTGAGTTTGGTTTTCCATCGCCTTTCCTGTAAGGCAATGATATCGGCTTTGTATTTCTCGAGTACATCCACCAGAGCGAAAACTGCGCCTGTTCTGTACAACGTGCGCACATTCCAAGTGCAGATTCGCAGATCGTGGTCCTTTATACGTTTGCGGGGGTCGTCAACATTAGGGGGGCTTTCTTTTTCTTTGCCTTTTCATAGTAGGAGGGATTTTCCGAATGTGGGCAACTAACCCGACACCTCAATATTAGGCCTTAAAAATTATTTAAAAAATCCACGACTTTTTCAATCCTTGAAAAAATTAGGCCTTAAAATTATTTAAAAAATCCACGCCTTTTTTAAACCTTGAAAAAATTAGGCCTTAAAAAATTATCTTTAAAAAATCCACGCCTTTTTTAAACCTTGAAAAAAATTAGGCCTTACAAAATTATTTAAAAAATCCACGTCTTTGGTAGGCCTTAAAAAATCAGTCTTTGGCAGGCCTTAAAAAATATATTTTTATTTACTACTTAAAAAAATCTCTTTTTTAATCCATATTTATTTTTTAAAAATCCATTTTAGCTCTTGAAAAAATATATTTTTTTAATCCTTGCCTTTTATGGGTTTTGAAAAATCATTTTTTAATCCAATTTTTTTATTGTCTGTAACACTGTGCTGCCTGTCCATCTAAACAACAACAATGTTGTTGTTGTTGCCTTTGTTTTGGTTATAATTTTCTCTAGGAATCTAAAATAGAATTTGTATGTTAGGTTCACTTCTTGATCGACGATGGCGACGACGACACCGCCACCACCATCATCATCGTCACTCCTGATGTTTGGACCAGCAAGTGTGTGTGCGCGCCGAACGAATTGCGTCTCTTCTGGCTGTCTTAAAAATATTCGAAAAATTGTTATAAACAGCCGCATTTGTTTCTGTCGTCGGCTGACAGACGATGCATGCATATATACACACACGTACGTACGAATATATAATTATCTGCGCCCTCTTGCATTTATCTAGCCCATTTTTATTTTGTATTTTTTGGTGGGCCGAATGACAGACAGACACGCAGCAATGCGTGCATCTTGCTTGTATGCAGGCCGGCAGGCAGACAGACACATGTCTGTTTCATTTGCTTGCTCGGTGTTCTCTCTAGAGTGGGTATTTTGCTTATTTCCGGGATTTATGAACTGGTCGAACATTTTGTTGTGGCAAAACAAAAAAATACGAAAACGAAAATATATCGAATTTGCCGGCAATGAATATTTCTGAGAATGAAAAATTGCACACGCACACACTCACTCAGAAATTACATTCATTCAATTCAAAATTAGATGCAAAACAAAAAAATAAATATATCGAAAAGATAAATGTGTGACATGAAATCAAAAATTCTGTTCAGGAGGATCGGGCGTAAATTGCATGCAGGAGAAAACGAAATAAAAAAGGCGTGACGTTTGAAAAACATGTCTGAAATTCACATAATTTTGAAATCTGGGAGGTTATATTGGGTATAAATTTTAACATTTGGATCAATGTTGATAAATTTTGATCTGGAGAGGTCATATTCAAAATTTTTAATTAATTAGGTTTGGGCCGCATAGAAACCACTTAAGGGGTTCCCGCATTTTATGTTTCATTTTTCCACTGACCCCAAATAAACATTCAATTTGTTTTTTAAATTGCATTGATGATTGAAATACAGATGGGGAGAGAGATTTTCATTGTTTCGATTTTTTTTTATTTTGTAAACAATCTCTAGTTTGTTTTTTTTTTCATTATTTTTAAATTAACTTTAATTTAAGGAAATAAAGAAGAAGTTGAAATAACTAATAAAAATATACATACACACATATACACATTATTAATAAATATACTATTAAGTATAACCTCTTCAAAGTTCCGTGTTTCTTCTTAGGGTTTTTTTATTGATTAGCTATAGTCATTATCCATATCCTTTAATATTAAAAAATAAAAATTAAGCGTAACCTCGAGTGGAATTTAAATACAATATCCCTCATCTACCAAGTGTAACTTCTCGAATGTAATCAATACAAAATAAAAAATGTAACTAGTCTTTTTGAATTCCGGATATTTTTTTGTTTTTCTTTTAGTTTCATTTCATTTGTTCTTAATTACGAATGTTAGTTTTGACCGTGATGATGGTGTGGCTAGGCGGTCGGCTGTTTGTTCAAAAGGCACCGGATTGGCGGTTTCTCCTTAAACCGAATAAAAGTGTGAATTGAATCTTGGCCTTCCCGTAGGTTTTGTAAACGGCGAAAACCATGCCAACGAAAAACGACCAAAAACCGATTGTATACTTTTTAGTCGGGACTTTTTTGCCCAGCGGGCCTCCTCTTTTTTTAATTGTTCGATACCCTGCAAGAACAGAAAAGATATTAATTTTTCGTTTGTAGTTATTGGGGTTTATTAACTTACCGTCTGATCATTGAGTATGGCCGTCAGTTGTGTTGCCAACATTATAATGGTGAATATGGCAAACATTAATGCCTCAAACGTTAGGAATAGTAAAAGGAATATTGTAGCTGGCGGTGAGTACGGTGAACACTGGCGCCATTCATTGCGCACACATTCGGCAAAGGAGGTTAAGACCAGAAATATTGCATGTACCGATATTGAGGCGATGTAGAACTGGAAAGGAAAAATACTAATAGAGATTAGAAGTTGATAAAATTTATAGAAAATGGAAGTGTGGAAAAAATTGATAAAACTGGAAGTGGGTGGAATTGAAAGATATGGAAGATACATCTAAAAATTGTATACTAAGGATAGATTTATTATTTTATTCAAAAGAAAACATTTGCTCCTAAAAAATTCTAAGGAAATTGGGCACAGCTCATTTATTTGGTCCAAGGACGAACCCTTTGAAATTGAGAAAAATCGGTTCAGATTTAGCTCCCATATATATTTTCGTCGATTTAAGGTAAATGGTGCACCAAAGTGCCTATATATCTTTCGATTTGCACGAAATTTGGCACAGCGTACTGAATTAAGTCCAGAATGATGTGTGTTAAATTTCGTGCAAATCGGTTTAGATTTAGATATAGCTCCCACATATATTTTCGTCCGATTTGAGGTAAATAGTGTACTAAAGACCCTATATATCTTTCGATTTGTACAAAATTTGGCACAGTGTACTGAAATTAGGGTTGAATGGTGTTTGCCAAGTTTCGTGAAATTCGGTTCAAAGTTAGATATAGCTCCCATATATTTTCGTCCGATTTAAGGTAAATGGTGCACCAAAGTACCTATATATCACTCGATTTGCACGAAATTTGACACAGGGTACTGAAATGAGTCTTGAATGATGTGTGCTTAGTTTCGAATTGGATGTAATTAGGTATTTTAGGTCTCATTGGTTAACAAACCTTCCTACCAAAAATTGAAAATCGATTCAAGATGGATGTAATTAGGTACTTCTAACAAATTCTTGCCAAAAACTATCAGCTCCCATATATATTTCTGCCCGATTTTTGGCACGATTTACAATCGAATTGGCTGTAATTTTAAATTTTAGGATCTCATTGGTTAACAAACCTTCGAAGCTAAAATTATTAATATTGTTCCACCCTTTAGGATAGCCCCCATATAAGGGTACCTCCCAAATTTCGGGATTTTAGGAATTTCGGACATGATTTCCAATTGAATTGGCTGTAATTTGTTTATTTGGGGTCTCATTGGGTAACAAATCTCCTTGCCAAAAGCTATCAATATTGGTCCAAGTTTCGTGGTAACCTCCACATAACGCTAACCTAAAATTTCGGAATTTTTGGCACGTTTTACAACCGAATTGGCTGTAATTTCATCTCCATAATAAAAACTATGAATATCACTTGAAGTTTCAGGGTAGCTCCCTTCCCATACATTCCAAATTTCGGTATTTTGGGGAATTTGGTGACATATCCATATACCGCGATACCATCCAATTTTAAAGATTTTGGAAAAGTTTTTCAATCGAATAGCCTGTAATTTGATATTTTGGATTATCATTGGGTAACAAATCTCCTGACCAAAACTAAGGTATAGCACCCCACAGAAAGTAACCGTCATTTTTAGATATTTTTGACACATTTTCCAACCGAATCGGCTGTATATTTATATTTTGGGATTTTCATTGGATAGAAAAGAAAAACAATATCGGTCCATATTTTGTTATAGCCCTTCATATAATGTCAACTTCAATTATTCGGGATTTTAGGCAATTTTTCATTCAAATTGATTGTAATTTTATATTTATGGTTCTCATATGCTATTTTCTATAGTGTATAGACCTTAATCTGTCAATTTTTAGGTATAGTCCCAAATAAAGATGCAGCACCTATAGGTATTTTCATGGTCCTAGGTGCATATTCTAAACAAAGTCTCTGTAATTTGGTTTTCCGAACCTTCGTAGGGAAAAAAATTCTTCACAGAACTTTTTCAATATAAGTCCATGTCTCTGCAAAGCCCCCATGCTAAGCTTACGTGTCATTTTTTGTAGGCTACAGGTCCTAATTCAATTTTTTAACCTGAGTATCTGCTTTTTGATATTTTATTTTTTGGCCTGCACCAATTTTCCAGACTTCATATAAAAGTCTCAATTGATTTTTATATTTTGAATGTCTATAAATAAAAAAATTCAGTTAGGTTTCCTATAAGATTACCAGTTGATATTACATGAGAATATTTTTATATGAAGACAGCTTGGTTTAATATGAAGCCTGCTGATCTGGAATATGATTTTTTTTAATTTTATAAGAAGTTATCTTGATCCATTATGAAGAAGACCTGTAGCCTTCTATGATTTATATTTTTTTTCTTATCTGAAAATTCCGTTTGGAATTTAAATTTGAAGACGTATTGATCTTCGATGACAAGTCTATCTTTGTATCTTATATGCAGACTCATTGATGGCCTCGATAGCAACACCTTTGACTATCTCTATATAGGATTTCTGTAAAACAAATCAATTAAACCGTTAAATTCTGATATTTTTACAGTATTATTCCGTATTCGAAAATAACCTACATTAACTGTTTGTGCCTTGCTTCTTGATAGTGCGGTCAAAGTCTTGTCGTTTGGAATCGATTACAACAATAACAACAAATAGTTTCCTTATCTCTATCATTGACAACAGAACATGACTAACTACATTCGAATTATCAGAAGTGGTTTTGAAAACTAACTTTGTTTTTAGGAAGTAATTTCCCACAAAACAATATATTTATATTCCGCATTCCGCCTCAAGACAACTGTTGATACTAAGCAACATTTTCATTTTTTGTTTCCATTTCTTTTCGCACTTTAAGGGATGTTTACCCTAGTCATAATATGTGACTAAACGACGAATATGATGATGACGATGATGTCACATTCCCCTTCCCATTCCACCTCCTCACCTACTAAATATAGCAACAATGTATTCAGTGCCTTGCGATACTTACCGTAAATAATACAAAATATTTTTGATTATTTTCACCCACACAATTGTTCACCCATGGACAATGATGATCCATTTTTCGTATACACCGCTGGCAGACGGAACAGTGGTGGGCACGATCCGGTTTAATACTGCAACATTTTGGGCATTTGAATATCATTTGACCCTCACGATAGCCCATTTGTTCGATCATTTCTTTGGTGGCATTGCCGCGAGGAACGGCACCCTATAACAAAAAACATATAATTCAATTAGTCCATCCACAGCAAGGGGAATATATAAATTCTTACCGGATCCGATAACATGGTCCTGATATGTGAGGCAAATGCCAAAAATGCCAATGCCTGAAATATAATGGTATTCACGGTACTGAAGACTGGATGTGGACTGGGCAGGAGTATGACACGCATCACAACAAACTCGGCAAACAAGATGAGCAGCCATGTCAGGACGGCACAAAATATGCCACAAATATCTTTGACACACCAAAAACGTCCACCACAGGAGCGATTGTGGGGATCGTTGGCACCGCTGCCACCCAAAGGGGTATACATTATGCGCCGTGGAGATCCCAGAAATTGTTTTTTATGAAGCTATCGCCAAATTGTTGGTCGTTTGGTCGCACTTTCGAAGGTGAAAATCTGAAATCGTATGTAGTTCCAATGTTTTTCTGTTTTTATTCTCGTCTATTTTGATGTCTGGCTGGTTATAGCACAAAGCCAGGTGTTTTATTTCCCTGACGCCGTTATAAACAACAATATGGGGAACGAAAGAAAATCAACCCAAAAAAGATGAAGAATCAAAACAAAAGGTGGGTAGAGATTAATAAATCGAAATATGTCATTTTAAACAAACAGCTGATTTGTAGGGTTACCAAGGCAGAAGAAAAGTCATGGCACAAGTCGCGGAACAACTCTAGTTTAGTAAAAACGATCAGATTTTTCGGAGGTATGTAATTTTACTCTAATTATGGGGATATCCTTTTTTTCTTGGGCGACGTACCCGGTTACCCAGGTATTTTACCCGGAAGTTCGGTTACGGGTATCCGGTTATACCCGGTTCTACGGATCCGGTCAATAAAAATTGGGCATCATTTTAAAGGTTATAAAAATACCTTTCTATTGAGAGAGATATGGGCTTCCGAACGTATGTTGGGACCCTTGTATTTTGGCCTTGATTTTAAAATTAAAAAAATATGCTCCCGCATTTTAAGAATCTCCTAGTTTTAACTACGATAACAAATTCCCCTTTATGATATAAACAACATTTTAAAAAATAGTAGATTCTTGCAATTCGGGGACAGACCAATTATGGGTTCTATTACAATAATATAGGTTTAAAATAATATAGGTTTAAAATAAAAACCTAACTAACTAATTTCCAAAATATCAAATTAGAGCTAATTTGGGGGAAAACATACCTAATATTCCCAAAATTTCAAATTCGGGGAGGTACCTTTATTATGGGGGCTAACCTAAAAAATAAACCGATATAATTGATATTTGACAAATCTTGGCCAAAATCCTTGAAATTACGAATATATGGGGACAATACCAAAACGTGGACCGGTGTTGATAGTTTTTGTTAGGAAGATGTAAGACCCAATGAGAAACAAAATATATAACTAAAATGAAATCGGTTGAAAAACGTACCAAAAAGCCCTAATAATAGAGTTACTGTTATAAAGGGGGATAACCTGAAAAGTGGGCCAATATAGGTTATTTTTGGTATTTTCTATCCAATGAGAACATAAACTATGAAATTGCGGGCAATTCATTTGGACAACGTGTACGAAATTCTTAAAAAAAAAAAAAAAATCGGAAGGTTCCCTTGTATGAGGATTATACTTAAACGTGAACCAGACATAGATAAGATGAACCAGTTGGAAGATTTTCTACTCAATCAAAATCCATAATATAAAATTACAGTAAACCCATTTGGAAATCATGCGCAAAATCTTTTAAATAACCAAGTTCCAAAGGTACCCTAGTATGGGGACTATACCTAAATGTAAATCAATATATATTGGTAGCGAAATTACATTCAAATTCCTCTTTGTCTATCAAGAAGGACTCTTCGCCATCCTTAAGAAAGTATAAATAACCGAGTTCGGAAGGTAACCTAACATAGGGTCAATATCTAAATGTGAATCAATATATATTGGTAGCGAAAATACATTCACATTCGGTTGGAAAAGCCCCAGTTCGCCTTCTTTGAGAAGCCCTCTTTGTCTATCAAGAAGACCTAGTTCACCTTTCTTAAATACAACCTCTTCGTCTTCCTCAAAAAGTCCGCCTTCGCTTTTCTTAAAACGACCTCTTAGCCTCCTTTCCTACTTTTAGAAGGTCTCTTCGGCTTTCTAAAACAAGTCTTCATCTCTTTAAGAAGGCCTTGTCGGCTTCTTTTCGTCTTGAAGTATATTGATATTATTTGTTCCCTATATATAACTTCTAAACGGCCCCGTACAAACAAGATTAAAATTCACCCAATAATATTCTACAAGACCTCTTATTCTTCGCTAGGCGACCTTTAGACTATTATTTAATAATACTTTTCATTTTTTTAAAACAGTTTTAAATTTTTATTGATTTTTTTGGGAATGTTTTTTTCTTGTATTTTTGTAAAAAAATAATTTAAATTATGGTCCAATAAAACATAAATATTCAAACACATTTTCTCTTCTAAAATTAAAAACACTTTTTTACAATGTTTTCTCTACAACAACAACAGCATTTAAGCCGGTGTCAACTTAGCTGTCGGTTCAATCATTGCAATTAACCCAGCCAGCGATGATATCGCACCAAGCACACCAATTGTGCGAGGTGTCAACTTCGTATAACCCAATGCTGTCAGCGGTATAAAGAAATCACAGACATTCTTCACAGTGTCCACAAAGACATCTTTATGGCCCAAAACCAATGCGTACGACTGCAATGCTAAACGGCTTAGATCTTTCCTGGATCTAATTGTGCACGGAATACTGCGTGAAATGCCACTACGCACAGAGGCCTTATGCAAATCCAACAGACGTACGATTTCATAAAAATCTCTACATAAATTCATAATAATCGCCAACAGCCAATATTTATTGGCATATTTGCCCCATTTCTTGGCATCGATACTCTTAAAGAAACCGGTACGGCCCAGCCATAGGAAATGATCGGCAAACAAAAACAGGGCCTGTGATAGTTTACCGGCTGTCAAGGTAACACGTATGGCCAAATCGGGATAGTGGATGGTTCGCAAACTGGCATAGAAGACATCCAGGCATTTGCCAAAGCGTAGCACTGCAACAGGGACAACAACATCGGATTAAAATTAATTTCATTTCCAATTTGGTTTTCAATATATAAACTCACATTTCCGGAAAGTACTCAGTATGTATTCCAAAGATTTGAAATCTTCCACCATGGCTGGACTTTTATCGGCAGCCTCCAGAGAATCCCAAAGGGCACGCGATGCATATTGTATCAATCTAATCAACAAAAATAGAAATAGAATTAAGATTAACTATTTGTCTTATCATGAAGTTTCACCACACCGCTGACGAGGCGTACCGCACCATCAAAACACAATAATTACCGTGCTATTTTATCTCTGCCAGCGGCCTGATTATTCAGTTGCACCCATTTGTCCATGTTCATGATTGTTGGCCGTTCTGTAGTTCCAGATTGTGTTTAACAAAACCAATGATCAGCTACCAACTAATCGTCAGGTTGTACTACTGCTGCTACCGAAACTAATGCGTTTTCAAAAAAGGGTTTATCTCGACTGACTTTCTAATGACACCCCCGTCCGCCGCCACTAGTCATCACGGAGTACAAGGTTCAAATGATAAACAAACAAAATCTTTAGAATCGCCAGTGATGGAAAAATGGGAGCAGAAACGCAAAATAGTAACCGGATAAATGGTTTACTCTTTTTTATAGGTTTTGAACAAAATATAAATAGGGGAATTTTTATTAATGGGAAATTATTTAAAAAATAGTTGTATATATGTATATTATTTGTTATAATATGTAAAATTGTATTTCAAACAATTTTTGACCAAGTACTTAGTTCCATTGTAATTTGAAGTCCCAACACTGCCAATAAACATTTACAGCTGTTTCAAGGGTTGCCACTGCAAATCATTGTTATTAGAACTACTTTGGCAGGGCAATTAATGTTTTTATACAGAATAGAGGTTATATTAATTTTCTCATACCGATATATTAATTTCCGACCTATAAAAGTATTTATGTATAAATTCTGGGATGAGGGTTAAATTCTAAGACGTTCTATCCGTGTTTTAAATTCACATTCTTCATTGAAATAGGGTGATGAAATTTTGCATAAAATTACCTTTAGACATAAGACATTTTTAGCCAAATTTTTTGTAGTCTGAGGATTTCGGACACTTTTTAGCCGAATTTCCTGTAATTTAATCATTGGGGTTCAATACACTGCATACAACATTACCTCCCAAATGTTGCGGAATTTTTTCAATATCATTGGTTATATTTTCATATTTTGCTTTCAGAACAACCTTATTTTTTCAGTTTTAATATAACCCACATATAATAGTTCCTCCCGATTTCCGTACTTAGAGGATTTTGTGCACGTCTGGTAGAGAAATGTATATTCTCGCAAGATATATGTTGAATAAAATGGGAAATAGGTAATAGATTCCAATTTTCGATATCTGTATTTTTGTCCACGTAACAACTCAGAGAAGGCTCACCGAACATTCAGTACTCCAACCAGTGTTCAGAGAGTTCGCCGCTGAATAAAACCAAACGCAATTATAGACCTTAATTCTTGCAAAGCTTTCCAGTAACCTCTATGTTGGTGGGTAGCAAGACCGAAATCCTTGTTCAAGGACGGCAGCAACATCGATTCAGTGAAATTCCGCCCGAATCAAAGGAATTAAATGGCTAATAGTACGTTTACATTTAACCGGATTTCGTTAACCCAGTGGGTTTCAATTGTCAATTCCTTTGCGTATATGTCAAATAACTTATAAAATAGGTTAACCCGGTAAAAAGTTATGATGTATATGCCTTTTGAGCTTTGGAATATATATCTCTACTTCACTGGATGTGCATGATATGGAATTCGGGTATAATTTCAGTTTTTTGCAACTCTCGCAAGAGGCCCAGGAGAATAGTTCCGGCTCATTCGAAGAATTCTGGAAGAAGCGAAATGTTCTAAACCACAACTGAAACACAAGAAAAATATTCATTATCAAAAAAAAAAAATTGGGTCTGGTTTCTCTGAGTCTAAATTCTGGATGATGCTTTCAAGTGGTATACGGTGTAGTTGTGAATTTAGACGTCTTGATAAGGCTGTCGAACGTTACAATCCATACCTTGGGATAATTGTTGGTTAAAATTTGGTTTCCATCGACAATTATGTGAAGTGGGACGTCCAAGTGGTGTATATTTTTAAAAATCCGCGCCTATGGCTAGTCCTAAAAAGCATTTTAAAATTATCCACGACTTAGATGGACTCTAAAATATTTTTTTTTTCAAAAATTCAGACCTTACAATTTTTTTTCAAATGTTCAGGCCTTAAAAATATTTTTTTTTTTTTTCAAAAATTCAGGCCTATTCATCAATCTTAAAATCTTTTATATCTACGCCTAAAGGTTTGATTGATTTTTGGATTGGGGTTTTAAATTAAAAAAAAAAACATTTTTTAAAGGTCCCTTAAAAATATTTTTAAAAATTGGATTAAAAATATTTCTAAAAATCCACCCCAATAACTGGTCCCCCATGGACTAGACTTAAAACTTGTTTTAATTCACTCTCACCTATTGAAGGCCTTAAAAGAGTTTTTTTTTTTAATTTCACGTCCAGACATGAATTTGGATTTTTCAATTTTTATACAACCACACGCATTTGTGGTAGGTATACTAATGTTATTAAAACATAGTCAACACCATGGCAACCCTGATCCAACATGACAACCCCTGTCATTCCACTTCGTTTCGTTTTTTGACGCGTGTCAAAAACTCATTCGTAAACATTGCCAATCAAACCTTGGAAAAAATTTAAGTGGAAAGTTGTCAGGCCTCTGTGGTATTGAAGAATTTTCGATTTTGTTTATAACTTTTAATATAAGAATTACATAAAAAAATGGCGGTAAATATTAAATAATAACAAATTAAGAAATTTGTGTCACAGAAAATGTTTCCAATTTTAGCCCCAACCAAAGGGTAAACAAGGCACCAAAGGAGCCAAACAAATTGTCGAGGAGAACAAATCCACTTTGGTATTCTACAGGAATATGGCATTGGGCAGTGCTGCAGCCTCGATTTTGGTGAATTTCATATTCTTTGAAATTGGCAAGGTGACAGTGGTATGTTTGAACGTGATGGGGAGGTTAGGAAGATGCCATTTCATTGATGATTTTTCTGTACATTGTTGTAGATAATGAGCATTTTATCTTTGCTAACACTGGGAGCAGCATATCAATTTATGGCATTTATGTCAAAGGCCAAATATTCGGAAACTGGAGCTTTGCTGGATTCCGGTAATGATTTGAATATGGAGGGTGGCATTGCAGAGTAAGTGAAGGAATATTGAATGAATTTTTGGTATTCAATTTATTTGTTATTTCTGTTTTTTTAGAAATGTTAAGGATTTGATTATCCTCACCTCGGGCACAATGTTATTGTCAATGGTATCCAACTATTTCTGGTTCCTACTGCTGTTGGCCCCCCTTCGAGCCTTGTATATGTTGTGGGGCAGTGTTATCAAGCCATGGTTGGCCCAAAAGAACGAAGCCCAAGAACCCGAAATCAATGAAAAGAAACAACGCAAATTGGAACGTAGAATGCGTCGCCAAAGATGAAAACTCCTCTTTATCTAAAAATTTGGTGTTTTTTCGTCATGGCTTTAGATATAGTTATATGTTTTCCTATATACACATACACACATTGTTGTAATTAAGATTGAAGAGATTTTTTACCAGTTGCCATTTTTTAATGTCGATGCTATATGGTTGTACAAACATAAATCGGTCCTTGTTTTGTGCACTCACTCATCTTTTGGCAAGGAGTCCATTCTAATCTCGTAAGTCATTAGTGTAAAAAAAATATGAAAGGCATAAGGTTATTTTTATGTTAAACATAATTTTAGAATTTATTTCATGTTTAAATGATTTTTTGTTTTATTTTGTATTACCTTTTTCCATTTTTTTAAATACAATAAATACAAATATTTTGTATTTT
Source organism: Musca vetustissima (assembly GCF_032173495.1). NCBI lineage: Eukaryota > Metazoa > Arthropoda > Insecta > Diptera > Muscidae > Musca > Musca vetustissima. Next base: position 198,582 of record NW_026879362.1, read on the forward strand.
TTATGAAAAAAACTTAATTCTTGTGCTTTTAATTTTTTTAGATTTTTCAAAAAAAAAATTGGGTTCTGACATAGGCGAGGATATTAAAAAAAATTCACGTAAAGACCATCCTTAGGCGGGGACATTTTAAAAATATTTTTTAACGACCACGGACATTTATTTTTTTTTTTTAAATATTTTTGAATGCGGATTTTTAATTTTTTTAACCTTCACCACACTGTGGTACAAGGTATCACATAGAATCACATTCTTAGTTGATTTATGAATGTCCGTCCGTCCGTCTGTTGGTGTTAAACAAAGTACAGGTCGCATTTATAATCCGATTTGGATGAAATTTGGTACAGTTCATTTGTTTGGCCCAAGAATAAACCCTATTGAAATTGGGGAAAATCGGTTCAGATTTAGATATAGCACCCATGTATATTTTCGTCCGATGTTATGTAAATGGTGAAACAAAGTCCCTATATATCTTTCGATTTGCATCAAATTTGGCATAGTGTACCGAATTAAGCCTAAAGTAATGTGTGCAAAGTTTTGTGAATATCGGTTCAGATTTAGATAATAACTCCCGTATATGGTTTCGTCCGATTTTATGTAAATGCTGTACAAAAGATATATAGGGATATCTTTCGATTTGCACGAAATTTAGCACAGGGTACTAAATATTTTTAAGGTCCAGTCATAGGCGTGGATTTTTGTCAAATATTTTTATTATGCGGAGATATAAAAAATATATTTTTTAGGTACATCCATAGAATTGGAATTTAGAAATATTTTTGTTAGGTCCACCCATAAGTTTTTTCTGAGGCCTAAATGTAGGCCTAGATTTTTTAGGCTTTGTCTTTTTTAAATAGCTTTTAAGGTCCGAGAATGGGCTTAGAATTAAAAAAAACATATTTTAATGTCCATCCATAGTCGTGCTTTTTTATTTTATCCTTTATAAATACAAATATTTTGTATTTTTTAATTTTAAAAAAAATTTTGCTTATTTTCATTGCATTTAAGCTTTGGGAGTCTCTTCCGGGTTGAGACCAGATTTTTTCATTTCCACTGCCAACTGGAACAAATAATCATAACATTCAGCCCTATAATTGAAAAGAAAATCGATAAGAGTAGGAATAAATATTGAAGTCATCTTTTACACTCACATTGTCTTTGCCTTCTCCCATGTCTGACCCCAAACATAGACACCATGACGACGCACAAGTACCGCCGAACAACCAGGATATTTCATCATTGCAGCATACATCGAATCTGCCAAATCCCTTTCAAAGGGTGTATTTTCAATGATGGGCACAACCAACTTCTCATCGTAACGTAAATAACGCTTCATATCATCATCATAAATGCCCTTGATCATTTCCAAATGGGTACAGGTGAAAACTTCACCGGGCCACAATAGTGTAGCCATTACGGCATGTTGTGAATGTGTGTGTATAACGGCGCCGGCATTACGATGACGATATGCCAACATAAAGAGGGGAGTACATTGACTTTTCGATAAACTACAAGGGGGTAAAGGAGAATATATAAAGGGAGAAATGATTTTATTAATATACGTAGAAAAGGGGAGAGGAGAATAAAAAGGTAATAATTCATTTAAAATAAATTCATAAAATCTAAGTTCTTTTTAACTATTTCAAAAAGCACCTAAGTTGGAAAAATGTATACTTCAAAATAATTTGTTCAAATAGGATTTAAGGTTCTCTTCTGCGTTATAGAGAGGTTCGATCGTTCATCGATATGGAATGTAATGATAAAGCTAATTTTCAGTGTACGTGTATGCTAGTAATATTTATTGGACTTACTGCTTATAATCAGGTGGCAGTTGCAGATCTTGGCCTTCAATATTTTGCACAAATAAATCTTCGGGTTGTATGCGCTCTTTCTGGACACCAGATGGGGCTATATAGATTTCATCGCTGTAGAAAATAGTTTAAATATTAGATTATTAATTCCATGTTAATACTTCTAATACTATTCATACTTTAGCTTCATGGAGATACCACCACCAGTTCCAGTTACCCATCCCAAATGGTAAAATTGCTGACACAAAGCCGGTATTAGTTTACGAGGATGTTCCTATGAAGACAACAAATCAAATATGTATGTTAAAATAATTTTGAAATCGAACAGGTTATATTTTAAAATTGTACCACGTTCTTAAACAAACTATTTATTTAATCTTGTAATTTATAATATTTTTAATCCGGTCGTAGTACTTATCACGCAAAAGGTCATCAAGTTCATCGACAAATTTTATAAATTCCAATTAGTTTTGAAAAAAAAATATTCTATGGGAAGACAATTTTTTCAAAAATCGACCGAATATATAATTTAGGTCATAGACCACCCGTCAAACATACCTCTGGTAGATCTTTATAAATGGAGTTGGACATTTTGCAATTACTAACTTAACAACAGATAGAAATGGGGCTATAAACTAATTACACTGCCTCCCGGATGATAAGATTGATAAGAATACTTTTTTTTGTAAAATGCTGATTCAAAACAAACAGAATCCAGAATCATATGTTAGATAAACAACAACAAATCATTCTAACCTCATATGGGCGAAAGCGTATAAAAAACGAAATGTCATACGCTTAACGTAGGCGTACGTTATAATGGCGCCTGTGCATTTTTTTGTCATAATGGTGATATGGCAATATGTCAAACTGATATTAAATGAAGTATTCCAGACATACAAAATACGGTTGCTGGATCAGCACAGTTAAGGGGGAAACACATAAAAGGACTTCAGTTTTCGCATGTTATGTTGGCTTTGTATGAAATCTCAATTTATAAAGGAATATCAGAGTCAAACTTAATTTTGGATGCCGTTCTCCTTTATTCTTTTACCATAAAATAAGTCAACTTCCTTTTCCTGGTGGTAAATTTCTAATGCTCTTCACTAGGAAACGTAAGATTCTTAATTTCTGCATGCCATCTTTGAGAGGAGTGACTTAACCGCAAATTAACGTGGAATAGAAATGTTGAGGAACGCTCTAAGTAAGGACTGATAGCAATATACTCATGCAAGAACTCCATAGATAAGAGCTGGAGACTAAGACGGAGATTATACACTGCCTGTATGTGACGGTTGGTTGTTATGTTCCCTTTTTGTTGTCTTCATACTTGTTTTGCCTGTGTATTTTTATTAACAAAATTGAAGTTAGCAGACTGGCAGACATTCTCATTGGTTTCCACTTATTGGTGCAGATGCAGAACATTCGGAGGAAACAAAGAAATATTCGAATATTTCCTATGTCACTATGATGACTTGCCTGAGTTTGTGTCCAACCTGCTAGGCATTTGGTGGCTTTTTAGCCATCAACCTGACCTTGCTTTTGTTCTGATATCGCGTAGCTAACGTACAATCTCAAACGTCAATTCCTTGGCGTATAAGTCACGTAAATCCAGTTCACAAATGGAATATGAAATTGACATTTGAGATCGAGTTGATTTCGTAAATCTAAACGTACCTTATCGATTTCTATCGATCCAAGTGTCCTTGTGACAATAGTAACTTGCTCTTGGTCTACTGTCGATCCTGGTAAGGCAATTTACAGCGTAGAAAAGTTGTCATCCATCTGTACAATACATAACAGTTGAGATTTAGTAACAGTTTCTCCGGAAGCATATCCCCACATTGCTCTTCCGGTACAATTCTGTCTAAATGACCGAAGATTTCCCTACTCTGCTCCTCTAAACTTTCGCGGATAGCGTTAAAGGGCTAAGCAGAATGCTCGCGTTGAGCCAAGCGTCGCGTTATATGTTAACAAAAAATACAACAACCACAAGGAAACGATAACACAAACGCATATCGTTTCCTTGTGGTTGTTGTACTTTCGATAACATATAACGCGACGGATGGCTCAACACGAGCATTCTGCTTAGTTCTCAACGCTTGAAGTTGATGTGCGCTGTGCTTCGGAGTTTTAACTTTTTGCGTGCGTTCAATCGCAATAACAAAAAACGCCCAACGCCAACATTGTGCTTAGCCCTTTAGCGACTTTTCAATACAAAAAGTCGATTGGTCGAAAGCCGATTTACTTATCCCTAAAATATTTGCAAAAATAAAAAAATATTTAGTTCGACAAATACACAAAAAAATTGACGGCTCTTTTTAATAAAAAGAATGTTAGTATACCAATTAGTTATAAATTAAAATATTAATAATTGTGCAGACTTATGAATTAAATTCGAGATTTGTGTGTAACTTTTATATGTTTTCCAATTAAAATTGTGCAAAAAGAAAACTCAATGGTGAAATTGATATCCAAAAGAAAATTGGATATATACTTTTCAAAAAAATGTAAAAACGAATAAAACGAGAAAAAATTAAATTGGAAGGAAGATATTTACAAAAGTTTATTTAGTTATACAAAAACAAAAGAATTTTTTGTTAATTTCCATAGAAAAAGTGCATGATTTAATTTCTTCTTTCATAATTGTTGGTAATCGTTAATATAATTGGATTTCTGAAAATCCATCCACTGTGTGTATGTGTGTGCCGTTGTTAAGTTCGGCTTATGCAAACGATGACTTTCACTTTTTTCACTACTCGGCCTGTCAAAAGAAATGTTGTAATATATCGAAAAAAAGTTAAATGATATTTTACACGTTTTAAACTGCGTGTTGTATCATTATTGTATATATGTACGATATGAGGGTATGTGTGAGTGCGACAGTCGGCATTTTTTTTTGTTGTTGTTAATTTTTGCTTATATTTTTTGCACTATGTTGTGCCATGACGTGTGTACACAATTTGTCTTCATGCCCACTCACAGTATTTCTCTTTTCTCCCCTCTTTCACTCGCTCTCTCTGTCGCTCCCCTTGTGTTTGTGCAAATAGTTCTCTCCCGCTGTGTCCATCATAGTTGTGTTGTTATTGTGTTATAATGAGTACTGCCTGCCTTATCAGCTGCTGCTGCTGCCGCCGTTGACATAGCGCACCCTATGTTTTTGATTGATTTTTGCAAAATAATGTTAAAAATCAATAGGTGATTTCTTTTTAAGACTTTTATGAGCTATTAATAGCTTATAAATTAAAAGGGGTACTGATATATTGATAAATATGTTTTTTTCTAATATTATTTAATGTAGAGTTTATGTTAAAAGTTTATAGTCAAGAAATCGAAACATAGACCCAATATTGATAATTTTTTGTAGAAAGGTCTTCTGTTCAATAACAAGAATCCAATTTTTAAGACAAAAGTCCTAAAAATATCGAAATTTGGGAGTAACATTTGTAATATTTGTATGGTTTGGTTGGTAGATTTGCTACCCAATGAGCACAATAATGGAGTCAATTCGTTTGAAAGACGTGCCCAAAATTTATCATGTATTTTTTTTGGCTTGGTGTTTTTTTATTACAGAATGGAATAAATTAATAATAATATACGAATATTGAAGACTTCCTTTATATGGGGACAATTCCTAAATTTGGACCAATATATGCGACTTCTATACCAAACACTATAGGAGTATCAGCATTGTATGTTCCATAATCCAAATCTCTATTTTAAATAGGAAAAATATATCGTGATATCGTATTAAATTCCGATCAAAAATTATATACTTTATGAATGACAAATTTAATATACACTACAGCTTATTGAAATCATTATCATATCTAATACTATTAAATTCAAGTGAGTAGAGTTCATCTCCGTGGGAGTCCACAATAAATATATTCAAATCTTCTTGAAGAAAAATTTTGTCTCGGACTCCCCAAAACTCTTGTTTTTATTATTTGTTTGCGTTTGTTTTGTTTGAATATTTCATCAGTCCCCTCGTCTCTCTAGAAGATCTACTTTTTCATTTAAGAGAGGGAAAGAGAAATGTTTATGCCAAACATAAATTTCATTTATTTAATTTTTCCTTACGCTTTTGGAAAACATTTCATAATTAGTCATGCCATGTTTGGATAGTAAAAAGTGTGGCAAAAATTAGTCATCCATTATAATTCAGAGTCAAATTTCACTTGAAATAATTAGTTCATTCGCACTTTTTTATTTATTAAATGTCATCTTCTAGAGACCATGACTACAAAATATCAAAATAGAGCATGCAACGAAACACGTAAATTCCACCTGTTAAACATTTTTTGTTTATATTTCACATTTACACCGGTTTCTTTTTTTGTTTTTGCTTTTGTTTGATCTTTCTCCGGTACATCACAACAAATATCATACGATTTGTTTGACAGCCTGTCAGCAGTAACATGAACATGGTTTGTTGTTGGTACGTTATGAGAGTTATTTCTCTGCTCTCATTATTTTAATGCAATTCTCCAACTTTTTTAGATTCTAATGAAAATTAAATACAAAAATGTAATAATTATTTTAATCATGGCAATTATATATCAAAAATTGACTACTTTTAGCCTTCCAGGAAGTTATTAAAGTTTAATAAAGATAGAGAGGGAGAGAGTGAGCAACAACTATCGAAAGACAAATATCGTACGACATGAAAACAACAATAATACTAATAACAATAACAACGGTAGTAAATTATTAAATAGGCAGAGGTATGCATGCATGAATAATGTGCGTTCGTTGTTTACTAATACATTTACACACACAAACATGATGATAATAATCAACTTGATGTAAACAACACCATTGGGGGGGCAAATTTTAATGTTGCCACTGAGACACTGGTGGTTGGACGGATTATCTTTGTGGGGGAAAATGCGTAGTTATTATAAACAAAATGTGTCATAATAATTGTAAAAAAGGTTTATAATAACAATGCGTTGTAGTCATCCAACTTATATGAGTTCATGCCCCAGACTTCGACGTGCAGATACCTATTTTCAAAGGATAATCAGAAATAAAAATTGAGTCTTCTATTCAGTTTTGAGAAAAAGGTTGTTAATTTAAAAATTCTATGTGGCCGATGCTTTATATTATAATTAAGAATATGGTTGCATTATACCCTCAAAGGCCAATGAAAAGTATTCATCCTACCATAGCGAACACACCTTTTTCACCAAAATAACTTATGAAGCAAAAAATCATACTTAAAATAATTGGATTAGACATAAATCGATTCTGCTATATGGCAATTAAATATTGCCTTTGCCTGATCTATTGATGAGTGATGAATATATAGAATATTCTGGCTCAACACAATAAGTAACGTAAAACTATGGGACCTAAAGAAACAGGTCACACCTTAAACCACTTCGACCCTCTGTCCGATTAAAAAAAAAAAATCCCTAAAAAATATCCATAGCATAACCAGAATGGCGCTTTATGTGGGGGCTATGAACATAACACCGTTTGCATGAAGTTTATGAAAAAACATGGACTTAGATTATTCAATTTCAAGTACAAAAACAACTGTGCATATAATAACACAAATTTTTTAAATTTGGTGAAAATTCAAAATATAAAATTAAATTATAATAAACGTAATTCTAATGTGCTGGAAAAAGTCTACAAAATTTAAAAAAAGTGTCATTATATGCACAGTTGCCTTTATACAGTCACTAAAAAATGATTGTATATTTGAAAAGTTACTTGGGTAGATACAAACTATAAATCAAATGCCTAGTCACTTATGTATAGAAAATTAGATGTATAACAGTTTGAAAAAAAATCCGAAAATATTTGTTATAAAAATATCATATAGCATAACCAGAATGGCGCTTTATGGTGGGAGCTATGAACATAACACTGTTTGCATGAAGTTTATGAAAAAACATGGGCTTAGATTGAAAGTGTTCTGTGAAGAAGTTGCCTTATAACAGCGAATTCGGAATACAAAAATATAGTCTCTTCGGTTGAAAATGTCTATATTGTGTTACAAAAAAATTACCTCCGTTTTATCATCTGTATTTCCAATATTGAAATTAATATATATTTTTCAGAAAACACATTTCTATTCGATTTTTGCTTTTAATATTGAAAATTCAAAATATAAAATCCAATACAGGTGAAAATCCTAAACTAATAAATGTAAGGGGGTACCATTATATATATATATATATATCCAAACGTTGACGGGATATTCAAAATGTTTTTAATGAAAAGATTTGCCGGACAATGGAACCCAAAAATTACCCCAAAATGTATGTTAAGTTACGTGCGAAAATAATATCGATATTTAAGAGTTATCGTTATAAGGAAATCGCTATCCTAAAAAGAGAACCGATATTGATTATTTTTGTAAAAAATAATTTTGTTACCCAATGATAAACAAAATAAATCAAATTACTGCCAAATCGGATGAAATAGGTTCCCAAAATAACCAAATTTGCGAGGCGCCTTAACATGAGGACAACCCTAAAACGATTAATTTTTTTATACCCAATGGTATAAAATATTTTGATACCAAAATATCAAACAGTCAATTCGGACGAAAAACTTGCCCAAATTTCCAAAATATTGAAATTTTTAAATTTTAAAATTGATCGTTTTTTTAAAGAAGAGTTGCTGCTAGCCAATTGGAATCAAAAATATAAATTTATAACAAACACAGATGAAAAACTTTCTTAAAATCCCAAAAAAGAGCACCAATATAGATAAATATTGCCACCCAATGAAAACCCCTTATATAAAATTACAACCGATTCGAATGAAATACGCGCCCATAATAAAAATAATATACCGAATATTAGGTGTAACGTTATATAGGCGCTGTATCAAAAGTTGTGCCGATATATTCAATTTTAAATATAAAACATCTTAAAAATAATGGGCTAATCGGTATAGCCCATGGTATAAAACGGTATAGAATTTTATTCCGATCACGAAAATATTCTTCATTATATCTCTGGTATATATATTTCAAAGAGCTACAAACGGAATAAACAATTTATAAACTCCACCATCTATAAAAAAAAACATTATTTGACAAGATCTGAACGCCCTTAATATTTCATTTTAAATTTGTTTTTATTACGATCTTCTGCCCATAAATAGGTACACACGATTATTGACTAGTTGTCTACTTGGCTACTAAGAAGACAGCAACAGGTATAGACACTTAATATCCCTTACTAAGCAAATAAATTTGCATTGTGTCCTACTTTTGGGATTAGCCAGCGAACAACATCTGGTAACCTTGCACTTGAATGACCGAATAATGACGTTACTACAACATGACAACAACAACAACGAGATTAATATAAAACCTGTCTCAGAGTACGTACCTGTTGTGTGTTGTCAGCAAATCAACAATAAATGAAATCTCAGCTGTTCTCTCACTCTCTGTCATAGCAACGTCAATAGCAACAACAAACTCGTTGTTAAACTCGCGCCACCATCATCGGCAACACCGGTGTCGTCGTTGCAATCAATTTTTCAGAGTTTTTGACCAAAGTCAGGCAAACAACACCATTCAGTTTTAATTTAACTCGTGAAAGGTGTGGATCATTGTGTGGTGTCACCTGCCGGGAGATCGTTTCAAGAAACGGAAAAAAGAAAAAATTAAACAACGGTTGGTGTTTTTTTTTGCTAAGTACGCTTTAAGCGAGGAGTGTTACAAAGATGTTGTTGTTTTGGTGTATGTTGCGTGTGAACTTTGTTTTAAAATAATGTGAAGACGACAACGAAAATGAAAACGAAGAATTAGGGAAATAAAAGAAAAATAAAACACAATTTTTTTAAACTTTGCCCAGTGACACGAAGAAATGTTTAACCAAAAAATATGCATGTTTATTCAGAAGGATGGAGAAAGAAGTACAATGGGTGAAAAAGAAGAAGAGGCGTGAGCCGAAGGGGTATTCATGTTAAAATGTTGTTATTTCTTGGAGTTTGCTTTGACAAGTTTTTGGTGTGTTTGTGTTTGTCTTTTTTTCGGGTGAAGTGAGTTGTGTTAATTTAAACAAAAACGGCAACAACAAACAAAAATGCGCTTGCTTGACAGTCCGTTCGTTTGTTCGTTTTGTGTGTCGTAAGCCGCCAAAAATTAAATGACTTGAAGATGAAGGAAAATAAAAAGAGAAATTTTTTACCGTTGCATTTGTGTAACGTCGGTGGTGTGATGTGATGTGGGACTGTGTGTGATGGGATGATATGAAATGATGAAAAAGAAGATGATCTTTGTGTGTGCGACGATAGTCTGCTGTTGTGTTGTTGATAACACAACTAAGTATTTGTTTGTGTTTTTTTTTTTTGCTGCCTGTCGTATTGCCTGATCGATCTTGCCACTATTGTCGTAACGATTGCATTCATTAACAATAATCTATAATTTTCTAAAACGTTTTTCTATTTATATTTTAAATATGAATTTAAAATCATTGACTGCCAAAGGTCATTGGAATAATTTAAAAATTGCACAGTGGAGAGAGTTTTAAAATGAAATACATTTAAATTATCTAATTAAAATATATTAATGGTATTTCTCCGTTTTTTTTCATTCCAGCACACTTTAAAATAATTATAACAGAAAAAAATCCCCTTCACCTCTAATCGCGCACTATCTTCAAACAATTTTGAATTAACAGACCACACACAAAATGTCAGCAAAGGCTATTTGTGAAGCCACCGGCAAGGATATTTTGAATCGCCATCTGAATGCCAATGGTGCCGGTTTCCAGACATGCCGCTTTGCCACAGTCAACATGAAAACCGATTGGTCTCAATTGGCTGTTGAACAGCCATGGTTATTGAATACGGTAAGTACGATTTTGGTTATATTTTTGGAATAGAATTAATAAAATAAGGCTTAAATAATCTTTAAGGTCATCTCTTCTATGGGAAGATGATGAGAAGGCTCCTACACGTAGCCTCAATTGATACTGATATATAATTTTTCGGGAATTTTATACCCCATATCTCGCGAGGAATGCATTTAAGGACACAAAGAGAGCTACCTATGGTTAAATTAGATAAGCTTTTAAATCATTCTGATGAAAGGTGACCAAAAAATCTAATTTTTTTAAAAAAAGTCCACATTTGAGGGTTTGGGAATTTGGAACCTAATATATCCAGAAGTATATAATTGCTCTCAAAAAGTTATGTTGCTTAAATCAAGCTACCTATGTAAACATTTTCAGATTTTTTCTGAGAGGTAGCCCTAAAGGAAAATTGTTCACAAAATTCATTGGTTGTCAAATGCGGCTAAAATCTTCAAAATACGAAATTTTGAATGTAGAATGGGTCCTGGTCAATGAAGATCCCTATTGTTTTTGTTAAGATCGGTTAATATTTAGTGGATGAGATAGACCAAAAACTTTATTTTTGTCTGATTTTCTGGTCGCTCAGAGGCGAAATGGACATAGACCCGAGAGGTTGATATTATATCCTAGAGGAGTGGTTGAATTTTAAATTGGTACCATTTATATTGTCGTATGTACTCGGATGTGGGAGTTACACTTAAATATTTACAGGTGCTTACGCATTCAGACATTATTTAGTAACCCATTACCACACTAGAGGGCGGAAATAAAAATGTTGGGATAAAGTGGACCGAAAACATAATTTGTCGTACTTTTTCGAGTCGATCTATAGGCCACAATTGAAAGCCGAACATCACAACAAAACCCATGGTGAAGGGAATCTGGACAAGTAATTATGGGGGATGTACTGAATATTGGAAATAGTCGGAAAATAGGTCTAAGGAAGAGGTGCTGTTTACCTCTAATCGGTAAAGAGGGTGCAAATATCACGAAATATTGCCCAGGCTCGAAAGTAAGAGTTCCGTGGTAGTTGTGTAGGGTATCGTATGGTCGGTCCCGTCCGACTATACTGCTCCGCTCACTGGTTTTTAAATATCGTTAATAATAATGCTATGGAAAATATAATGAAAAATGTATTGAATTTCTAATAAAATACTCCTGAAGAAACGTTGAGTAAAAAATGAAATACTTTTTAAAAGTATTGACCAAACACATTAAAATAAAAATTACCTCATTGGAAATTTTCATCAAGAAAATGGTTGAAAAACTTGGACCTTCAAAATACCCATGTTCATTAAGCCCTGCCAACCGTAAGATCATTATGATCTATGACCAGTAATAAATGTGGAATTCATTTATAGCCTCAATGTATCCATGTCCACTGATCAGACTTTGATGCAAACGCGATATAATTTGCCGATTATATTAGATCGAGGGAATTTCTAAATTCACTTTTCCTTCCAGATTCCTTTTTTAATTCCTTTTATTCCTTATTTCACACTAAAATGGGTCACTTCCAATGAAAATATTATAGCTGATGGGGACAAAAAACCCATAACGCTTTCTTAATAAATCACATAAACAATAGAAATATGCCATATATAAATATTAAATGACCTGGCATTCATTCAAATCCATTGATTAATAAATATTTATAATATGCTAAGCTATTCATGGATGGTGTTTATGTTAGAAATAAAAAATCAACAACAACAGCAATTATTTCATACGAAACTTGTTGAGGCATAACATTTGGTGTGCCACCACTATCTTGCATAATAACCAATCAATCGTATCGAAAAGGTAAAACTAAACTCATAAATTCGATATTATGAATGGTGGTCATAACAAAAGAAAGAGAAAAATAAACTATCATTAATCAAGTGAAAGTAATATTGTGTGTTTAGCCATGGTTGAACTTTATCCAAATTGCTAGAAAAATATTAATAGACCAAATTATCGTACCAAAACGAGGACTTGGATTTTTTAAACCAAAATTTCCTATAATTTGAATGTACACTTCATGGTGAGGGGTATAAATAGTTCGACCCAATCCACTTGTTTTACTTATTATATCATTTACAGGAATTGAAAAGTATGTTTCTCATAATAAAAAGTAAAATATCATTTCGAACTCTCCTCGATTTGATCAGTTCCCGCTCTAACTCTTTCATGACTCATTTTTGTGTCTTTCAAACATGATGATATTATTTTTCCAATAATTTTTTTCTTTTATTTCATTGCTATAGAGATAAGAATTTGCTATGCATTTCGTCGGTCTTCAACAATTGTTTAAAGAGGTTCTACTACCAGTAATCACAACCTATCATTGCTGTTATGGGGCCATAATAAATAAATATACATTTCATTGCAGATTTGTGATAAGTTTTTTCAGCATGAAAAATCTGAAAAATAGCGTTCACGTTGCAATACAATGATTATGTTTACTTGAGAGATTAAATATGAGGAATTACCATATGTATGGGCATTGGGGTCTTCAGGCTATCAGTCAGTCATTCAGTTCACACGTGCATAAGAAAAAAAAGAACAACTGGAGCTTTTGTTTTCGGATAGAAATTTAATAATACCTTAGGTGTTATTGTACTCTATCTCAAATGTTAATAGATGCGCGACCCCCCACCAAAGATTTAATCTAACATATTTTTTTCTTTAGTCTCTAAGTGGACTCAACATTCTCGCCTGATCTGAAGGTGCATTTTTTTGTTGTTTGATTACTTTGTCGTGATCGTAGGGTGTGTGAGGAGGCCGTATGCTTCATATTTCTCAGACCATTCTCCTCCGTACACATGCTGCAATCGCATGGCATGCTACTGAGGGGAATGCCTGTGCTGTTGTGCTGCTAGTGTGTGGTGGTGTGCCGGCTCTTTGCCATTTTAAGTTTTGTTTTGAATTTCAGAATATTGCTTTGCTTTATCTCGGCATAATTTTATGGTTTAATAATGTAATCAAAAGGTATACCACGCCATAGCCAGCCATCAACCACGAACACGACCTGAATTAAACAGATGTTCGTCTTCGTCGTCAACTATCACCAAGTAGCAGTCGAGTCTTAAATGGCACACGTTTTTTATTGCATAAAAAAATAATTATTATTTGTCTGAGTATCAGCTATGCTCAGATTTTTAGGTGGTCGCTTTATTCGGATACCAAACGACCACTGTGATTATCCTTAACAAAGCAAGAGACCTTAATAAGTACTCAAAATGAAGACCTTAATAAGTACTAATGATGGATATACTGGAGGATTCTACTGCAAGATGCCTTAATAAGTACTCAAGGATTAATCTTCCCACTTGATCGAAGATGAAGGATATCGGTCCACTCCTTCTGGTACCTCCTGAATAAAATTGTCAAAATTTTGGTGATATTTTTTTTTTATAATATTACGTAAACGGAATACTCGGTTTAAACTAAAATTTGCAAAACTTAATATTAGAACCATGAATGTGTACCGTTCGATGATGGGATTTATCGGCCCACTCCTACTGGTACCTCCCGTACAAAGTGTAAAATTCCAGGCTGGAAGATGTACACTGAGGCTCCAGATGGCTAAAAGTCACTGAACTTTGGACATGCTACTATCCTAAACACAAAGCCACTTTGTGACCTTCTAGAGAGGAGTGGACCGGCGACTGCATAAGTCTATAGTCTTGAGGCGTCAATTAAGTCGTGTACTATTAACTCAGAAGCGGTTCGTGACTCCAAGGAAGCTCTGCTTGATATTCGCCAGATATTTAACTTATGTTGGGTTTCAGGACGCAATGAGGAAATGAGATAGCCGATGACCTGCCCGAGGAGGTTCACTGTCGTCCAATCTACCTATTAAGGAATCTGTACAACCTCATATTGGCTACTTTATTGGCAAAATCCGTATGAGCTACTGTGAGGTAGTCTGCAAGAGATGGTCAACGGAACCTGGATGCCGGATTTCAAAAACCATTTGACCAGAATTCTCTCGCCGTAGAACTTCTTCGCTTCTGTTTAATAGTTACAGGGAGATAAAAATCATTGTGGGGATCATAACAGGTCACTGCAGGATTATATCATTCACTTCCACAATAAACGGAGTGGATTGTTGCCGTCTATGTGAGGATGAGGAAGACCTGGAAACAATTGAACATTTACTCTGTAGGTGTCCATCGCTAATTAGCAGAAGACACCGGCAGTTTGGTAAATATGAAATAATAGAATAGATTCCAAGCTGATCCCTAGCTTTGTTAAAACTCGAACATGTTAAAATTGTTTTTATACACATCGTCTATCTTACCCCCACACTTTTCTAACCGGGAAGAACACAATGGGCATATGTCAGTGAGTGAACGTCCCTTAACCTAACCTAGATTATGCCCGCAGATTGAACCTATTGGTCTACTCCTCTGGTACCTCTCACCCAGTGTCAACATTTTTTTTATTTAATTTGTTAATTCTCAATATCAAGCCAAAATTGATTGTCCGATTTGATTCAAATTTTGAACATAGTAATATTTTAGCAAACCTAGATCAATGTCGGAGATGGGAACCTCTCTTTGTTACCCTCCAATAAAAATAATAAAACCTAGGCTGAGGTAAAACAGACCGATACTCTCTTTAAATGTTTTTTTACAGCTTCTAGGGACTCACTGGGAAACCCTAACAAGTATTTAGTTTAAAATCTACTTTTTTCAATTAAAAACAATATTTTCATTAAACACAACACAAATTTGGCCACGTAATATAGCGTTTTAATTTTTGTATTCCAAATTATTATTCCATTTGTTCTTCCTATGTGAGTGTGATGAACGAACGCATCACATTTCATAAGCGTTATAATTTATGTCTACTTAATTGGTTGTCATTAAATAATGTGTTTTTTCGCAAAAAAATGTTCTTTTGTTGTTGTTGTCTTCTTTTTCCATTATCAGTATTTTGTGACTGCGAAAAAGCCTCTCCCATCTCAACATTTTTTAAATGATAAGAATTATTTTACTGATTAATTGCTGCTTATGTTTTATTGTGTGTTAATAGCATAGCTGCTGGTGGCACCCTATAGCCCCCCAGCAACGATTTTTTTGTGTGTCAACCTAGTTTTATTATTTTGACACTGAAAAATTTAGTTTTTTTTTTTAAAGATAACAATAGTTTGTTTTTTCTTTTCTTATGGGAAGTAATCGTATCACGCCATAATGACAATGTCAATGTTAATTGTTTGATAATCATCGTTTTAACATCAGATGCTGCTTTGGGTATTTAGAATCTGATGATGGGTGGGATAGGTTAGGTTAGATAGAATTTAGAGTGGAATATAGGGATGTGAGAAAAGGATGAGATAGCGAAAAAAATTATATTGACCAATTAGTCCGATGATGAAAACACCTTAAAATAAAATTACTAAATATAGGGTGAAAACCCCACATACGATTTTTGGCAATGCTATGGGTTTTAGTAGTGGGATCTATGCCGAGGCAGAAGCGCTAGAGTACCAATATTTTTGGAATTTTATTTTATTTTTATATCTTAAATGATTTTTTACCACAAAACGCATTAATTAACGCCTATGAACTTGCTTTAACGGGGATTAGATGTTTATCAACTTATAAACAGGTATATTACCTACTTTGTAGATTAAAATATATATGTATATATATATATATATATATTTGAAATCTCATATAATATATGATTCATAGATGGGGGATCAACGACATTCTAATAAAAATAAATTATTTCAACTCTTTATTTGTACTCTTTCTTTTTTTAATACCAGCACCAAAATTGCGCATTTTTTCCCCTCACATTCTTATTCTTCTTATAACAGTTCTTTAAATGGCAAGCACAAATATCTAATTTCGCATTTGTTTTTGCCTAATCTAAAATGCACAATGTTGAATTAAATGAATTGAATATAATTGCGATTTTTAAAATAAAATAAAAAAATTCAAATTAAAATAATTCTAAGGCTACAAGAACCTGTTTTGTTAACAATGGACAGAATTTAAAGAAGAAGCAGAAAAAAACAAATGTGAAATTAGAACATTTTCGAATTACCAGCAGTTTAAATTTAATAATATCTGTAGATCTATAAAATCTACTAGATGTATAATTGCTCTGCAAGATAAGGTATTTGATTTATTGTTTGGCTCAGAAACTAAATACACTCTAATACGCCCAAAATATTTCTTTGGACTAAAATCGAAAATCTGATTCTCCTACATACCCTTTATTTTATCCTTATAATTATTTCTCTTGAATACTATCGTACACAGGAACATCATAAAGGAATAACCGAAAATTTCAATGAAAGCAATAACAAATATTTTTTCACGTTCTCAAATCAGGAACCAGTTATTAAAATATAATTTGTTTTACCTATAGTCTCAATAGATTAAATATTTAACCAAATGAAAACAAAATATTGCCCCTGCAATCCAAAACAATGTAATCCAATCCCAGTTTTTTAATAAGACAATTGAGAAATTTATTTAATTATTCCGTTAAGTAAATATAACTTGGGGAGAGGTGGCTCCGACAACTAATAATAATATTTGTTTTGAATTGAAAAATAAAAAAAAAAACTATTGACTTAAATCAGGTGATGTGTATGCATGCAGTTTTTACAAAAGCACCTAGCTGTGTGATAGTGTGTGTGTATGCGTACGACGGGCATATGGGTCACACTTGTGTAGTGTCGTTGTTGTCGTCTTACCAGATTTCTGTTGTTGTTGTCACTTAGATTATTTAATGAAATGCATACGCGACCATAGAATATTTGACGCAAAACTTGAACTTATAAACGATTTATTTTAATTTCCTTTGCTTCTATTTGATTTTTCAGCCATTGGTTGTAAAACCCGATCAACTTATCAAAAGACGTGGTAAATTGGGTTTGATTGGTGTCAAAAAATCATTTGACGAAGTTAAACAATGGATTGGCGAACGCATGGACAAAGATCAACAGATTGGCAATGCCGTTGGCAAGCTGAGGAATTTCATTATCGAACCATTTGTGCCACACACAGATGTAAGTCTCACAAAAAATCCTAACTGTAACATTTTAATGAAATCTCTCCCTATTGCTTTTTAGGCCGAAGAAATGTATGTCTGCATCTACTCTCACCGTACGGCTGACACCATTCTATTCTATCACCAAGGTGGTGTTGATATTGGAGATGTTGATGCCAAGGCCTTGAAATTGGAAGTGCCCGTAAACACTGACCTCTCGTTGAATGACATCAACGAGAAACTCTTGACTCATGTGCCTGCTGCCAAAAAGGAGCGTGTTGCTAATTTTGTTAATGCCCTGTACAAGACCTATGTTGAGTTGTATTTTACATATTTGGAAATTAATCCCTTGGTGGTTACCGATACCGATTTGTATATATTGGATTTGGCGGCTAAGCTGGACTCAACCGCTGATTTCATTTGCCGTCCTAAATGGGGTGATATTGAATATCCCCCACCATTTGGTCGTGATGCCTTCCCCGAGGAAGCCTATATTGCTGATTTGGATGCCAAGAGTGGTGCTTCATTGAAGGTAATGCGAATTTGAAATGTTCATTTAAATTCCCACTTACTCATTTCTCTCTTCTCTCCTGTAGTTGACAATTTTAAACAGAAATGGCCGCATCTGGACCATGGTTGCCGGTGGCGGTGCCAGTGTTATTTATTCCGATACAATTTGTGATTTAGGTGGTGCCGCCGAATTGGCCAACTATGGCGAATACAGTGGCGCTCCCTCGGAACAACAAACCTATGAATATGCCAAAACCATTTTGAATCTAATGACCTCCTCACCCAAACATCCCGAGGGCAAGGTTTTGATCACCGGCGGTGGCATTGCCAATTTTACAAATGTTGCAGCCACTTTCCGTGGTATAATTACCGCCCTACGGGAATTCCAACCCAAATTGGTAGAACATAATGTTTCCATTTTCGTGCGTCGTGCTGGTCCCAACTACCAAGAGGGCTTACGCAAGATGCGCGAATTTGGCAGCACCTTGGGTATTCCATTGCATGTCTTTGGTCCCGAAACTCATATGACTGCCATTTGTGGTATGGCCTTGGGTAAGCGACCCATACCAACGGCAGCAAATGCTGAATTTTCAACAGCAAACTTTTTATTACCCGGCGGACAAAATGCCCAGCCCGAGCTGAGAACCCTAACCGGTGATTGCCCCAATGGTGGTAAGTGGTTTCTGCGAAATTTTCTTTTATTAAAAATTCAATTTTTTGGGTATTTAAATTTAGAATATTTTTGGTTGATATGAAGGTATATATGGAAAAGATTTCATAGTCATTGAGCTAGAATGAACAGGGAAAATGGGGTGACATTCACAGGCATCTCTTTATGAAATTGATGACTATGATAGATGGTTTTCTATAAATGGAATAGTAATTAAAAATTGAAAATGATTCTCGAAATCAATGAAAAGATCTCCGCTGGTCCTTGCCAAAAATCTTTAAAAATTGGAGATCAGCTTGATCTGGAAATCTGGTACCTCCCCCACAAAGTGTTAATATTTAGAAAATTTGCTTATTCAATATCAAACGAATGAAATGTCCGATATGACATTGAAAATTAGAGATCAGTTTGATCATAAAATTATTCTTTAGAATAACGACAAAAGTCTGCCTGAACTAAAGTAATATATGGTATTGAAAAAATTTATTTTTGAATTCCAAAGCTATGGTGGCTTGAGTATATAAAAAAGCTCTAAATATCTGATCTTAAAGAAACAATGAAAAATATTCTTTAAAAACTCCATTCTTAGAGCTCTCCAGAACCTTAAAAATAATTATTTTATACATTTACACTTAGATCTCTCCAAAATCCGCTCTTTGAGTTCTTCAGGTCCTTAAATAATTATTATTTTAAAAACTTTACACTACTTAGAGCTCTCCAGATCCCTAAAAATTATTTTTTAAAAAATTCACTCTTTGAGTTCTTCAGGTCCTTAAAAATTATTCTTTAAAAACTACATGCTTAGAGCTCTCCAGATTCTTAAAAAATACTATTTATATAATTTAGATTTAGAGATCTCCATACTCTTTAAAAAAGCCACGAATCAAACATCTGCGGAACTGCAAAATTATCCTTAAAACCCACATACGGACCCAGAAAAAATATTGTTTAAATAAAATAATGTCGAGTACAAAAATTAATTTTATTAACGATATTTTTTATAAAAATTCACTTTTCCGTATCTTTTTTTAAGACATTACTTTTAATCGGCTCCTTATTTTTATTGGCTTAGGTTTACTCTTTAAAAGTTCCGAAATACATATATGAAATCTTTTCATAAAAAATATCAACCCCACTTACAAAAATTATTTAATACGTATATATGTATATGCTCCTTTTATATAGTTATCATACAGAAAATATATCTTGTAACATTTCTTTACATCTTTTTCGTCTATTTCTCATTTGGTTCTTTTTCGAACGAATACGAAAAATAAAATTGATATATGTGTATCCTCCTTTTGTTTTATGTAATTGATTTATTTTTTTTATTTTTATGACCACTCTATGTAATCCGGCTTTTACTTACTTTATTGTGATAATGTTGAATTTAATATATTACACTAATCATTACAAATTATCATTCAAAAATCACAATTTCCCTAAACCCCTCCACATTCCCATTATTCCCCAAACATTCTTCACACACACTCTCACACAAATTCAAACTAATATCTCAACTAATCGTGTTTGTGTCTTATTGTCTATTCTGTTCTGTCTATTTTTATATTGTATTGTATCCCTATCTCCCCTTGATAATTTGTTTGATTGTTATTGTTATTATCATTTTGGTATCACCTTTTATATCCCCCATTCTTTGTTTGTGTATGTTTTCTCCTATTTCTCCCCACCACCGTTTGATGAATTGTCACCACCACCATCATCTCCTACGTCCGTCCTACGTAATGTGTGCGCGCGTATGTTGTATCTCTCGTATCCAAAAATCCTGTGCCGTTTCGTGATCGTCCACTGTGTGCCTGCGAAAAATAAAATGTGTTTACTGATCAAAATCCTTAAAAAAAATTAAAAAAAAAATTGCAACAAAAAATCATTCATTGTATGTGTCTGGTAATGTTGAAAAAAAAAATCATATCTCAAAATCAATCACAATCAAAAACACACCACCTACACCCAAAATCTCGAATAAAAATCGAACAAAAAAGGTTTAGGTTCACCCCAACAAACGATTAAACTCCCACCTATCTCGGCAGATGATACGAAAATCAACAATGACGTTGCTGATGGTGGCGTTAATCTAACCCGTAAATTCTTCACAAACAAGACCAAAGCCATCGTCTGGGGTATGCAGCAGAGAGCCGTACAATCTATGTTGGATTTCGATTTCATTTGCAGGTGAGTTAAAAAAATTGTTATAATAGATAGAATAGAAAAATATTCATTAAAAAAATCCTCAATTGGAGTTCTCCCGTACCTTAAAAATACTCTTTAAAAAATCCATGATTGTAGCTCTCCAGATCCTTAAAATAATATTCTTTTAAAAATCCACGATTAAAAAAAATTAAAATCTCCAGATCCTTGAAAAAATTATTCCTTAAAAATCCACAATTGGAGCTCTCCAGGTCCTTGAAAAAATAATTCTTTAAAAATCCACGATGGAGCGCTCCAGGTCCTTGAAAAAATAATTCTTTAAAAATCCACGATGGAGCTCTCCAGGTCCTTGAAAAAATAATTTTTTAAAAATCCACGATGGAGCTCTCCAGGTCCTTGAAAAAATAATTCTTTAAAAATCCACAATGGAGCTCTCCAGGTCCTTGAAAAAATAATTCTTTAAAAATCCACGATGGAGCTCTCCAGGTCCTTGAAAAAAGAATTCTTTAAAAATCCACGATGGAGCTCTCAAGATCCTTAAAAAATATATATTCTTTAAAAAATTAAAAAGATCCACACTTAGGAAACTCCAAGTCCTTGAAAAAATCCACGCTTAGAGAACTTCAGGTCCTTAAAAACTTATTCTTTAAAAAATCCACGCTTAGAGAACTTCAGGTCCTTGAAAATTTATTCTTTAAAAATCCACGCTTAGAGAACTTTAGGTCCTTGAAAAATCATTTTTTAAAAAATCCACGCTTAGAGAACTTCAGGTCCTCGAAAGAATATTCTTTAAAAAATCCACGCTTAGAGATCTTCAGGTCCTTAAAAAATTACTCTTTAAAAAATCCACGCATAGAGAACTTCAGGTCCTTGAAAAATTATTCTTTAAAAAATCCACCCTTAGAGAACTTCATGTCCTTGAAAAATTATTCTTTACAAAATCCACGATGGAGCGCTCCAGGTCCTTGAAAAAATAATTCTTTAAAAATCCACGATGGAGCTCTCCAGGTCCTTGAAAAAATAATTCTTTAAAAATCCAAGCAGAGCTCTCCAGGTCCTTGAAAAAATAATTCTTTAAAAATCCACGATGGAGCTCTCCAGGTCCTTGAAAAAATAATTCTTTAAAAATCCACGATGGAGCTCTCCAGGTCCTTGAAAAAATAATTCTTTAAAAATCCACGATGGAGCTCTCCAGGTCCTTGAACAAATAATTCTTTAAAAATCCACGATGGAGCTCTCCAGGTCCTTGAAAAAATAATTCTTTAAAAATCCACGATGGAGCTCTCCAGGTCCTTGAAAAAATAATTCTTTAAAAATTTACGATGGAGCTCTCCAGGTCCTTGAAAAAAATAATTCTTTAAAAATCCACGATGGAGCTCTCCAGGTCCTTGAAAAAATAATTCTTTAAAAATCCACGATGGAGCTCTCAAGTTCCTTAAAAATATATATTCTTTAAAAAATTAAAAAAATCCACACTTAGGAAACTCCAAGTCCTTGAAAAAATATTTTTTTAAAAAATTCACGCTTAGGAAACTCCAAGTCCTTGAAAAAAATATTTTTTTAAAAAATTCACGCTTAGAGAACTTCAGGTCCTTAAAAACTTATTCTTTAAAAAATCCACGCTTAGAGAACTTCAGGTCCTTGAAAAATTATTCTTTAAAAAATCCACGCTTAGTGAACTTTAGGTCCTTGAAAAATTATTTTTTAAAAAATCCACGCTTAGAGAACTTCAGGTCCTCGAAAGAATATTCTTTAAAAAATCCACGCTTAGAGAACTTCAGGTCCTTGAAAAATTATTCTTTAAAAAATCCACGCTTCGAGAACTTCAGGTCCTTGAAGAATTATTCTTTAAAAAATCCACGCTGAGAGATCTTCAGGTCCTTAAAAAATTCCTCTTTAAAAAATCCACGCTTAGAGAACTTCAGGTCCTTGAAAAATTATTCTTTAAAAAATCCACCCTTAGAGAACTTCATGTCCTTGAAAAATTATTCTTTACAAAATCCACGCTCGGAGATCTCCAGGTCCTTGAAAGAATATTCTTTAAAAATCCAAGCTCGAAGATCTCCAGGTCCTTGAAAGAATATTCTATAAAAAATCAACGCTTAGAGAACTTCAGGTCCTTTAAAAATTATTCTTTAAAAAATCCACGCTTAGAAAACTTCAGGTCCTTGAAAAAATTATTCTTTTTTTCTTAGTGAACTTCCAGATTATTTAAAAATCTTCTCTAAAAAATCCAAAAAATAACTCTTGCAAGTCTTAAAAAAATTCCGGCTTAGATCTGAGCTTGTCCTTAAAAAATCTCTAAGAAATCAATGCCTTTAGCTGATCCTTGAAAATATTTTCTTCTCTTCTTTTCCCTCTACAGACGCGATGAACCATCTGTTGTTGCCATGGTCTACCCGTTCACCGGTGATCACAAACAAAAATTCTACTGGGGTCATACGGAAATTCTGATTCCCGTCTACAAGAAAATGTCCGATGCCATTAATAAACACAAAGAAGTTGATGTTATGGTGAATTTTGCCTCCTTACGTTCGGCCTACGAATCGACATTGGAAGTTTTGGAATATCCACAAATACGCACCGTGGCCATTATCGCTGAAGGTATTCCCGAAAATATGACACGCAAAATGATATTGGCTGCAAATAAGAAAGGTGTGGCGATCATTGGACCCGCCACTGTTGGTGGTGTTAAGCCAGGTTGCTTTAAGATTGGCAACACTGGTGGTATGCTGGACAATATTTTGCATTCGAAACTCTACCGCCCCGGCAGTGTTGCATATGTCTCGCGATCTGGTGGTATGTCGAATGAATTGAATAACATCATTTCAAAGGCCACTGATGGTGTTTTGGAGGGCATTGCCATTGGCGGAGATCGTTACCCCGGCACCACATTTATGGATCACATTATGCGCTATCAAAATGATCCCGATGCCAAGTTAATTGTTCTACTTGGCGAGGTAGGTGGCACCGAGGAATATGAGGTGTGTGCTGCCCTTAAGGATGGCCGCATTACCAAACCCTTGGTTGCCTGGTGTATTGGTACCTGTGCCTCAATGTTCACATCCGAGGTACAATTTGGTCATGCTGGTTCATGTGCCAATTCGGATCGGGAAACTGCCACGGCAAAGAATAAGGCGCTGCGTGAAGCCGGTGCCTATGTACCCGATTCGTTTGATTCATTGGGTGATTTGGTGCAACAAGTCTATGCGGAATTGGTGAAATCGGGACGTATAGTGCCACGCGAAGAAGTTCCACCACCCACTGTGCCCATGGATTATGCCTGGGCTCGTGAATTGGGCTTGATTCGCAAACCGGCGAGTTTTATGACCTCCATTTGTGATGAAAGAGGACAGGAGTTGATTTATGCCGGTATGCCGATTAGTGAAGTTTTGAATAAGGATGTTGGTATTGGTGGTGTTATTTCGCTGTTGTGGTTCCAACGTTGTTTGCCACCCTACGTCTGTAAATTCTTTGAAATGTGTTTGATGGTCACGGCAGATCACGGGCCAGCTGTATCTGGTGCTCACAACACAATTGTGTGTGCTCGTGCCGGCAAGGATTTGGTGTCCTCGGTTGTCAGTGGCCTTTTGACAATTGTAAGTAAAATTTAAAAAAAGTTCAGATTCAGATCAGAAAATATATATTTTTTTTAAATCCTAAATAAAAATCTTCTTTAAACTTGTTATTAATATTCTTTATATTTTATTGTTTTTCAGGGTGATCGTTTTGGTGGTGCTCTTGATGGTGCTGCTCGCCAATTCTCCGAGGCCTATGACTCCAACTTACATCCCATGGATTTCGTAAATCAAATGCGCAAGAAGGGTCAATTGATTATGGGTATTGGACATCGTGTCAAATCCATTAACAATCCCGATGTGCGTGTCAAGATCATCAAAGAATTTGTTATGGATAACTTCCCCGCCTGCCCCTTATTGAAATATGCCTTGGAAGTCGAAAAGATTACCACCAGCAAAAAACCCAATTTGATTCTCAATGTTGATGGTGTCATTGCCACCTGTTTCGTTGATATGTTGCGGAACTGTGGATCATTTACCAGGTAATGGGGGGAATGTTTTTCGAATATTTCAGGTTTTAATAACGGAGTTTTTTTTTTTTTTTGAAATTCCAGTGAGGAAGCCCAAGAGTACATTAATATTGGCGCCATCAATTCCTTGTTTGTGCTCGGTCGCAGCATAGGTTTCATTGGCCATTACATGGATCAGAAACGTTTGAAACAAGGACTTTACCGCCATCCTTGGGATGATATCTCCTATGTGATGCCCGAACAATTTAATTAAGTTGTTTAAAAAAGATGAGTACGGATGGATGGATGGATCCTCCCCTCCTTCCCTCCAAGGCTAAAAGCATCATCAAGCATCACATTGTGCGTGAGAGCAAGAAAAAAATATGTGTTTCCTTACCCTGCTACTACTTCTTCATTCATTCTGGGAAATGTGTATATCCTCTGCATAAAACCACAACATCCAACAACCATGTCGTCGTTTTTCATTCCCTTAATTTTTGTAAACTTTCATTTTCCTTATTGTGGTCCACCACAATTTACATTATTTTTTTACATACCTACATGGCATTTATTATTACGAAAAAAAAAAAATTCACTCATAATTTTATTCGTCGTCGGTTTTTCTTTCCAATTATTTTTCTCTCTCTCTCAAATAGTTTTTAAAAAATGGTTTTCTAATATTTGCTGCTAATTGCTACTTAAATTGTTCTCAATTATGGTTATCAATTTATGTACACAATTGAATGTGTATTATATATACATGCATGTATTGATATTAAAGAGAATTTATTAATAATATATCTATTTTATTACAACTACACAAATAATATATTAATTTTTTTGTTGTGAAATGAAAGTGCATTCGAAATTTACCGAAACAATTAATTAAAAAACATTTAAATAACCATGTACTTGTTGTTGACTTGCAAAGAAAAAAAAATAATTAATAATGCACAATTGTTCAATAGATTAAAAATGAAACACACACACATGCGCGGTATATAAACAAATTATTAGGACTCTTATATATAATAATTATAACAACAAAATACTACTTACTATTATTATTATAACAACGCTAACCATCTATTTGGCTAGTAAGTTTAAGAAAATTTAATAAGAAAAATCTATAACGGAAAAGAGTATAAAATATAATTATAAACACAAAAAAACAAAAAAAAAGAATAAAATATTTATAAAAAAACAAATCGTCGTTATTATTTGATGGGGGAATAATAATAAAAATAATTTATTTATTTGTTAATAATCAGCCCAGTCACCAAAATGTGGGAGAAATTCTATTCCTACGGAAAGAATTACTCTCGAGTGAAAGATCCTCAAATCGTAGAAAATATAGGAGTAAAATTGTTGAAATATGGCATCTCTTTTTAATCAACGGTGGGTCTTTTTCTTTGTGCACCCTTATTATACTTAGAGCATATTTATAGGATGTTGCTACTTCCAGAGAGCAACAAAGAACTTCAACAAGATTGTCAATCATTGTAAGTGCATAAAAGTTAAAAATAATTGAAACATCTGATATGTATTTCCCAATAGATTCAAAAAATACTACCGGGTAAGCAAACCAGCTTTCCAATACTTGTTGGAAGTTTTGGCGCAATATGCTCCTACAAGGAAAAACAAGTCTGGAATTCCGCGTTACATTTTTTTGCTGAAGGTGGATATAAACTGGCGTTGGAAAGGATTCTAATGTTTGTATGGCACAATCAACATTTAGTTCTATCCTCTCCAAGGTGTTGACTGTTTTCGAAGCTCAACATTGTCCTAAGTCGATAAAAGTGCCAAAAAGTTCCTGTTCCTGTTTTGTATTTTAAATTCTGTGCAGCTTTTTGCCTTACATATTTTTTTGGTCAGCCCAAAACTATTTTAAGTAATTTTGAAGAATGAATAGATTATTTCATTCAAAGGAATGTGATAAATTTAGTACCAAACTTATTTCCATTCGGTGATGCCCTTATTTGGTGGTCCCGTCCGAATTGAGCTCATTTTCCGTTTTTTTTTTCCAAAACCGAGTAAGAGACTCTTTGCTCCCTTTATAGATTCCACGTGAAATGTCAGGATGTAATTCCAAAACTGACACTAAATGCTGCAATTGGGTTTTATTTGTCTTCAACCTACAAAGGATTTATTTATTTCTATTTCGATTTATATTTGAAAACCCATACTTACATTTTTTATCTCTCTTCGATTTTGTTTGTGAGATATTTTGAGAGGAAAGTGCAAATCGAACTTTCTTTTTTCTCCTTTCTCCCTTTAATTCCGCGCGGAATTTTCTTTACGATTGGGAAAAAGGAAGAATAAAGAAATTCCGCACGGAATTATTTTTGATGATTGGGCTGAATTAGTAATAATATTTAAAAAAAGAATAATAATAAGCATGCTTTTTTTAAACATTCAAAGTAAGCAAGGTAAAAATAGTCTCTAAATAATCTGCACTTCAAAAATATTCGGAACAAGTTGAGTTTAGGGGCTCATCTCCGATTTTTCTGAAATTTTTGTCATAGGTAGATCTCGTCTCCCTGATCACGAAAATATATGACTTTCATGGGGGAAGTCGATAATTCCCGAGATATGGACCTCTAAAGTTCCGAAATTCCTATGCTCATAACTTCGTTATTTATGAATCGGTGAAGGTAATATTGGTATGATTGTAAAGCGTACACATTATATTTCCACTTAAATTCGTCTTAATTAAAAATTATCCAAAATAGCCGGCCTTCGGCCGGGGTTTTAAGACTTTCTCCTATGGACAGGCGGAAAGTTCGGCTAACGCATCAACAATGTTTTTTAAACTATTTTTTTTTTTTCTAAATAGCCGACCTTCGTCCGGGGATTTAAGACTTTCTGCTATGGACAGGTGGAAAAATTGGCTACGCGATTAAAATTTCCTTTATATCAAAGTTTTTCTTATATAGCCGGCCTTCGGCCGTGGATTTAAGACTTTCTCCTATGGACAGGCGGAAAATTCGGCTAACGCATCAACAATGTTTTTAAACTAATTTTTTTCTAAATAGGCGGCCTTCGGCCGGGGATTTAAGACTTTTTGCTATGGACAGGTGGAAAAATTGGCTACGCGATTAAAATTTCCTTTATATCAAAGTTTTTCTTATATAGCCGGCCTTCGGCCGCGTAATTAAGACTTTCTCCTATGGACAGGCGGAAAATTCGGCTAACGCATCAACAATGTTTTTAAACTAATTTTTTTCTAAATAGCCGGCCTTCGGCCGTGGATTTAAGACTTTCTGCTATGGACAGGTGGAAAAATTGGCTACGCGATTAAAATTTCTTTTATATCAACGTTTTTCTTATATAGCCGGCCTTCGGCCGGGGATTTAAGACTTTCTCCTATGGACAGGCGGAAAATTCGGCTAACGCATCAACAATGTTTTTAAACTAATTTTTTTTTTCTAAATAACCGGCCTTCGGCCGGGGATTGAAGACTTTCTGCTATGGACAGGTGGAAAAATTGGCTACGCGATTAAAATTTCCTTTATATCAAAGTTTTTCTTATATAGCCGGCCTTCGGCCGCGTAATTAAGACTTTCTCCTATGGACAGGCGGAAAATTCGGCTAACGCATCAACAATGTTTTTAAACTATTTTTGTTTCTAAATAGCCGACCTTCGGCCGGGGATTTAAGACTTTCTGCTATGGACAGGTGGAAAAATTGGCTACGCGATTAAAATTTCCTTTATATCAAAGTTTTTCTTATATAGCCGGCCTTCGGCCGTGGATTTAAGACTTTCTCCTATGGACAGGCGGAAAATTCGGCTAACGCATCAACAATGTTTTTAAACTAATTTTTTTCTAAATAGGCGGCCTTCGGCCGGGGATTTAAGACTTTTTGCTATGGACAGGTGGAAAAATTGGCTACGCGATTAAAATTTCCTTTATATCAAAGTTTTTCTTATATAGCCGGCCTTCGGCCGCGTAATTAAGACTTTCTCCTATGGACAGGCGGAAAATTCGGCTAACGCATCAACAATGTTTTTAAACTAATTTTTTTCTAAATAGCCGGCCTTCGGCCGTGGATTTAAGACTTTCTGCTATGGACAGGTGGAAAAATTGGCTACGCGATTAAAATTTCTTTTATATCAACGTTTTTCTTATATAGCCGGCCTTCGGCCGGGGATTTAAGACTTTCTCCTATGGACAGGCGGAAAATTCGGCTAACGCATCAACAATGTTTTTAAACTAATTTTTTTTTTCTAAATAACCGGCCTTCGGCCGGGGATTGAAGACTTTCTGCTATGGACAGGTGGAAAAATTGGCTACGCGATTAAAATTTCCTTTATATCAAAGTTTTTCTTATATAGCCGGCCTTCGGCCGGGGATTTAAGACTTTCTCCTATGGACAGATAGAAAATGCGATCGAAATTTTCTTTTAAATAAACATGTTTCTCTAAATATCCGTCAATATTACCATTGTCGGCCTATAAATGTCCAAGTTATGAGCATATGAATTCCGGAACTTCAGAGGTCCATATCTCGGGAAATATGGGTTTCCCCCATGAATGTCATATATTTTCGTGATCAGGGAGACGAGATCTACCTGTGGTAAAAATTTCAGAAAAATCGGAGATGAGCCCCTAAACTCAACGTTCCTTTTTTAAACAAATAAATAAATAATCGTCAATTTTTTTGTACGTCCAATAGGGTTATGTAGATCGACGTTTTATTTGTCAAAAGGAAACGATAAACGAGAAATCGATTTGTTGTTCGATATTTGTATATGAACTATTGGTCTGTTCCCGTAATGCAGGAATCTACAATAGAATAGAAAATAGGTCCACACATAGATTGTAACAGTCTGATTTTTTTGAGTGTTCAATTTTTTTAAATTTTGTTTATGTTACCGGTCTGGGATGCTTGAATGGTATTAGGAAGGCTGAGCTCGTCGGATTGGGGGAGTTCTTTCCACACCAGTAACTATTAACTGTTCAAAGAGAAATATATTGTAACCATTTCAAGACTTACAGCCTGTTTTTGTAAAATTCCAAACGAACGAATTCGAGTGACTTACGACTAAACTCCTTGGTTTTGAAAAATATGTCATTTATTTTCGTTTTGATTCGGAAAACATTTACAAACATAAATAAAGGTTTGGTCGTAAGTCACTCGAATTCGTTCGTTTGGAATTTTACAAAAACAGGCTGTTAAATTTTATGCTTACTTAACACAATTTTAGAATCAGTCGTAACTGTACGAGTGGTGTTTTCTCGTAGGGACACCTCATATATTAAATTCTCCCACCCACTGCAAAGCATAAGTAACTAGTGTCCATGATTCTCATTTTTAGTTACTTCCCTAATAAAATACGAGACCCTACTATACCGTTAAGTTATCGCCATCAACAGTTCCAATAAGTAGTTAATTATTCCATGTTAACCAATTTATAATTCATTTATTAAAAAAAAAATTAAATTCCTTACGAAATATAGATATAAGCATATGGCTTAAATCGAATACACTTTTAAGAGTGTCATAATTTAACATTAATAATTTTAAATTTATGAACAATAGAAGTATTAATTATCATGAACAAAAATTAATATAATTTATATAATCTGCATGTTAATTGCTTACTTACTCAACTGATACGAAGTTGGATTAAATGCTGGAATAATCTTTACAGGTTATGTAACCTTTTTGTTGACAAAAAAACTGCCGCTGGATCGAGCTCAATACATGCGGGACGTGCTATTTCTGAAAATATAAACATAACCTAAAAGCATACCTAATTCAATCTCCTTTTTGTATATATATTTAATATGATGTAGGCAAAAATGTTCTTTGTGTTAAAAGAATATTTAATCACGGTGGAAGCCGTGCATAATAAAGAATTTACTACGATAAAATCAAACATGCAAGTTATAAAAAAAAATATTTTACAATTTCAGTATTTAATTACTTATTAGGTAAGAATTCAATCAAAATTATAAAGAAATTATTAAAATGGAACATTTTACAAGTTGAAATTTCGAAAGAAATTAAGCAATAATTTAATTATGACCAGAATGGTTATATCTTAAAATGTTTTGAACATATTTAAAAATTTAGTTGTCTTTTTATAAACAATTTTCTTGATTTAATATATCTGGCGGAGACAGCTTTTGGGTTATCAATCAGATTATCATCGTTAAGCTGTACCTTTCAACCACATTTTCTACCTCTTTTTTTAGCACCATACATTTGCCAGCAGATATCGAAAAATCAAGTGGATGTTTGTAAGTACGTTGAATACAGGAAAAGGCAGGAAAATTGTATGTCTCCAAACTGGAAAATTGTCTGATCCAACCGTTTTTTCCCCACTAGGAAAATTCTATTAGTTTTCCTACTCTCTCGGTTTTCCAATTCCGGGTTTCCGTGGTTTAATTTTACGGTAATTATCTTTTTCACTCCTCATTTGATTACTTTATTTCATTATCAATTTAAGATTTTTGTGTTTTTTTTTAAGTTTATCAGAGATATTTGAGTTTCTTAATTGTACGACAATGTAATTTTTTTTTTTTTTTGTGATAAAGTCAGATTTCTTTAGAGAACAGAATAACTGGTGTTGTCGACGGTCTGAATAGAAGAGAGCTATCGGTTTTTTTAACTTTCAGCATTACCCTTAGCAACAGACAGAAGCTAATTATTGTTTCAATTAATTTTGTAGTTTAGCTTTTTTTTGAAACAATATATATGAAGCGGTATTCTTGCATTTACCAAAAACTTTTCTCACTACATTGAGTAAATTGGAGACTGCACCATTTGAGGCTACCGCGGCATTATAACAGTTCGTTCTCTACTTGTTATAATAAGGGGATCACAAAAGAGGAGAACATGACATACGTTTATAGCAAAGAGCAATAAAAAATGTTGGCTCTCTAACTGCTCGCTTTGGAATTGTTATACTGACGGGGAATAACCGAAAGGGGAGAATACAGAGTTAAACCGTTCTTTGCAAAGTAATATTCCAGAGCTGTCCTACCCTTGGGTTAATTCTCAAAAATCTGCTACAAGATATAGCTCCCATATATAGTTTCGCCCGATTTTAGGTTAATGGTGCACCAAAGTCCATGAAAATTATTTGACTTGCACGAATTTTGGCACTTTGGTGCACCATTTACCTAAAATCGGGCGGAACTATATATGGGAGCTATATCTAAATCTGAACCGATTTTCACGAAACTTAGCACATATTATTCTAGACCTAATTCAGTAGGCTATACCAAATTTCGTGCAAATCGAAAGATATATAGAGACTTTGGTACACCATTTACCTTAAATCGGGCGAAACTATATATGGGAGCTATATCTATGTGTGGACCTATTTTCTCCAATTTCAATAGGGTTCGTCCTTGGGCCAAATAAATGACATATGCCAAATTTCATCCAAATCGGATCATAAATGCGAGCTGTACTTTGTTCACAAAAATACATGGACGGACGGACAGACGGACATGCATAAATCGACTCAGAAAGTGATTCTACGCATATTCTCAAAAGAAACCATGCGTCTATCTCTATTATTTTTGCCTGTTACAAACATATGCACAAAGACATAATTCCCTGTACCACAGTGTGGTGAAGGGTATAAAAATGTCATAACAATTCCAGAGAAACCATCAATAAATTGGTCTGTTCCCGTACTGCAAGAATCTACGAGTTTTTACTATTTTTTCCGATATCATAAAGGAAAAAAGTGTTATCGTAGTAAAAAATTGTAGATTCTTGCATTACGGGAACAGACCAATAGTTCATATACAAATATCGAACAACAAATCGATTTCTCGTTTATCGTTTCCTTTTGACAAATAAAACGTCGATCTACATAACCCTATTGGACGTACAAAAAAATTGACGATTATTTATTTATTTGTTTAAAAAAGGAACCATTATGCAAAAACATTTGCTAATTGTCGCCTACATATTGATATAACGCCAAGCAACAACACAATTTTACGTACAAAAGTACTAGACAACAAAAAGGAAACGACGGGTAAACAAGACTGCAGAATTCCTCATCCTCTAATGAATATCACAGCAAGAAGACCAACGCAACGAGGACGGAATCACAGCAGCAAGCAGAAGATAATAGAAGAAGAACAAATCGCAAAAAGGAAGAACAAAAACATAATTATCATCGGTATCATCATTAACAGCAGAATCGGCAGCAGCAGCAGCGGTGATTCTACGCTTGTCAACGTTAGAAGAGGAGTACAAATCGTAATCATCATTATCCCCGTCCGCATCATAATCATCCTGTTGGGCATTGCAGACGAAGTATGGTTGGATGTGTGTTGTGTTGTGAGTTTTTATTATTTTGAAATAAAAAGGAGCAGCCACAGCAGCAGACGACGAGAAGGAGAAAAACAACGCAAAAGGCATCATCATCGTCTACTTCAAAGGTGGAGTAGCCACAGCAGCAGGCATTTTGAAATAGAAATTTTGCCTTTTGGAATTTGGTGTTTATAAATAAATAAAAACACCATAGCAGCAGGAAAGGGCAAAAAAGAAGAACCCCACAATAATATCGTCGATCAACCAAAATATAATTCAAAATACAAACACACACAAAGACAAACGACATACGGCGACATGTTTTCTTATCAACGCTTGTGGTTATCAATGCTAGTTTTAGCTTTTCTTACAACTACATTGTGTGGTTTCGCCGACGTCGTCGCCGCCAGTGAAGTGGATATTTCAATTTCGGAAAATAGCAACACCGCTGCTAATTTAAAACATGATGATGGCCATCACTTGGAGACACAATCAGCAGCAGCAACAGCCACACTTCAAGATATAACAGATACCGGTGGTGGTGGTGGTAGTGGCAGTGTAATGGGCATTCCCGATAGCGGTGATCTAAATGCAGAATTATTAAATCGTTTACGTTTCATACCATCACAATTGGATTTTGGTGAATTGTCTGTGGGAACAGTACAATCGCATACCGTCACTCTCGTCAATCAAAATCGTAATCACAGTGTTTATCTTAGTTTGGTAACGGGCGGAACTCCGTCATTTTATAGTAGCTTATTTGAAGCTAAAACTGTGCCACCGAATGGTAATACAACATTTGATGTGGTCTTTTTACCCAGGGAAAATGGTGCTGTTCGATCAAATTTATTCCTGCACACATCGTTTGGAAAGCTCTTGCTAATGGTGAGCGGCGAGGTACGTGAATGTCCGTATCGGCTAAAACCATTGGTTGGCATACGGGCACCTTTAAATGCCACCTTAATGCCCATGATACACATGTATAATCCACATGAAAGAGCATTGCAAATATTGGAGGTAAGTTGAAATATTCGTATCGATGTTTTTTTGTTTTTTGTCTAAAATTGAATTTAATTAAAAAAAAAAAAAATCCGAGCACCGAAATATTTTCCGGACATCTTTCCGTTCATTTAAAATATTCAAAAATATGAGTGTTTTTTCCGTACATCTAAAAACAAATGAAAATGCGTGGGAAAACGTTTTCAAAATACCGAATAAGTGGAAATGGGGTACAATTGTATTGCAGCTTCCCTGAAGCTTTTGCAAATATTGATCATTTTTGGTAGGTAGATTTTTTACTCAATTAGAATTCAAAATATAAAATTATAGCAAAATGAACTGTGAAGACGCACAGAATTATATCGCCATTTTAAGTCATATTTTCAAAATTTAGATTTTATCATGACCACAAAATAGGAGGAGAATTTCCATTTAAATCGTATGATTGGAATACAATGGCCCCAGTTGATACCGACGTGACACAGTGGAGGTGAATAAAACCCAAATATTTGAAGTGAAAATTTCAAATCCTTCAGATAAACCGATACTGATCGATTATTCATTGGCCGATCCAAAATTGGCGCATCAAACACAATTCACCCTGCCACTGGAGGTGATTTAACCGATAAGGCAGTGTTTTCGTTGGTCAACCCAGGGCCCAGTAAACCGATTTTTATATCCGGTCTCACCTCCAGACGAGTGCCGATAACACTTAAAGCCTCCTCGGTGGGTAGCTATTGTACCATAATGCAATGCCTTGTCATCACTCCATCTATAGAATCCGTTGGTTTCACAAGTGATTTGAGCGTATAAAAGAGTTTTTTGTTTTAATCATTGCATTATTTATCCAAATATTGCATATTCATGTGTGTGTCCCCTTTTCATCTCCTATCCTCTCCTCTGTTTCGATTTCATTTACTTTTGAATTTACTTATCAACTTTGTTATCTATTTGATAACCAAACTACCTACTAAAATAAAATAAAAAAGTAAATAAATAAATACCTAATTGTTGAGATTTGTACATATATAAATTTGAATGTTTGTGATAATAAAAAAACCCGGGAACGTTGTCATCACTCTTCAGAAAATTAAGACACGTTTCCAGATCTTTTAAATGCAAATGCATGTACTAAAAGCGAGTGAACACAGGCAATAATTAACAATTATAGCTGTGGTGAAAATTTAAATAAACAAATGTTCGTTGTTTATTGAGATATTTATAGATGACGACTCCAATGGCCCACTCCTCCCTCTTTCCCATTGCAATGAATATCTAAATAAAAAAATAATATAAATAATTATACCAAACTTTTATTTCGAAGGGGACACAACAGCATTTCTTTGAGATGATCACATTATGAGTAATAATTTGATGTTTAATTTTTTTGTTTATTTATTGAAACAAATTGAACATAATATTTTTTGAATGCCTATAGATGAAATGGATGGTGCCAACATACAACGGCTCCCCTCAATATTTAGTATATTGGGCACTTTTTCCAACGAATTGGCTTTAGTTTACACATGGTCTACATTTTGGTATAGCCTTCATACAAAGGTACCCCGTTATTCGGTACCTTGGTCACGTTTTTTTGCCGTATTGGCTATAATTTATTATGTTTGATTCTCATTCGATATTAAATCTTCCTAACAAAAAATAACAATATCGGCCCATAAAGGGCCCTGGCTATATTTTTTACTTGTTCTATAAAATTTTTCTATTTAATAATTCCTTAATCATCTTTCCTCCTCGTTTTCAGATTTACAGCAGTGGTGGAAAATTTAAATTAGAATTACCAAGCGGAGACTCCGAAGGACCACACGGTCTATGGGAGATACCACCATATAGTACGAAACCCATTATAGGTATACGTTTTCAGGGTTATACTGCGGGCAAACATTCAGCCTATATACGTATAAAAATTGCCGAACCCACCTCCCAAAGTGACTGCAGCAGCAGTCAATCCACATCGTCCACAATCTCCCCCGCTTTAAAAGAACAAATCTTGGTTATACCAGTGGAATTTGTAATATTATCCGAATATGGTATATATGCTGTTAATCCGGTCATCGATTTTGGTTATATTGCCTTGGACGACAAACAACAGCAACCAATTAAACAAAAACTTTACCTACGGCATTCCAAACATCAATTGGATATACAAAATTTGGAATTTGAATCTCTTACGCTAACCAAGGGTATTATGATGGCCTCAAAAAATGGCCAAGATAACGACAGCAGCAGTGAAAAAAGAAATATTGATATTTCCACAATTGCCTTCGATCCAAATATTGCGATACAGGATGAACCAGTAACACATCTGAATGAAAAATTAAAATTAGTCTTGAAACAAAGAACAAAAACAGCAGCAGCGTCGTCTTCGGCGACGTCGGGGCATACATATCACAATGTGGAACTTATAGTACGGGCTAATGTCTACAAGGGTTCATTGTATTATGACAGAAAATCAACATTATTTTTGGATCGTGAACTAAGGTGGAATAGTAGTAGTTCGCAAAGATGCGATAATGCCACATCGGATGAGGCATTATCTCATTTAAAATGTACAAATTTGGGTGAGCCCCGACACATAGTGCTGCGTAATGATTATCAAATTCCTTTATTAATTTACAATATAACAACTGGGTTCAATGAAAGCTCCAAGCTAAATTTATACCTGCAGCAGAACCCCCTACTGCAAAAGGGAGAAAGTGAAAGTGATGCAGTGGTGGTATTGCAACCCGCAGATACCATGGAATTAACTGTGGCCTTTAGATTGGCCACAACAACACAACAAAACCCCGTAGAACAACCAGAGGAAGATCTCAAAGATCTACTGAGAAATTATAAGACTGCCATTTATGTTTATACGAATATATCGAATCCAATCCAAATACCCATTGTTGTAAGCTCTACAAGTTTGTTTGTAACCACACAGACGTCGTCATTATGGCGCTCAAAAAATTCCGTTTATACCAAAGAAATACAAATAATTTCCTCCGCACCCCTTCGTGATATTTCTCACAAAGGTTATATCGTTTTGCAAAATCGTAATTCAATACCCATTAATCTGAATAATTGGGATTTTCAAAAGACATCGGGTATTTATTATGCGGTTAAATTTGCCGGGTCTATTCGAGCCATGGATATTAATGAAAGCAATGATTATGCAATAGACTTGGAGAAACATAGTTATCGTTTGGATTCCGTATTGGAGGAAGGTGATGTGGCAGTGTTTGAGGTGGCTTTGATGCCATATTCCATATCGGGTACAGCCTATTTGAGTATAGCCACATCGTATGAGAATATTACGGTGACGTTAAATTTTGATGTGGTCTTTGGTAAACTAGAAGTGGATCAGGAGAAATTACATTTTGCCAATTGTTTTCCGGTGAGTCAAACATAGATAATTATTTAATTCATTCATTCATTATTTTATTGTTGTTACTCTCTTTTTAGGGTAAAATCTGTTCCTCCGAACTGAGTATACGATCCAGCTTCGATCAGGCCATACATATGAAACATATTAACTTCAGTGATCCCGGTCTAAGATTTGTGGATAGAAGTTCAAAGGGTTCGATCATTTCACCTAATTCTGTTACAACTGTGGGTCGCATATATTTTGAACCTTCAGCATTGTGTGGCAATCGGTGTTACATACCACAGCATACAGATGAATCCACTACCTTTCCCCACAGTCCCCAGGTGGATAAAATTCTCAATATGCCACATTTCGATGAAGTTGAACTGCGAAGGCGCACAGAATTATATCGCCATTTTAAGTCATATTTTCAAAATTTAGATTTTATCATGACCACTAAGCAGGAGGAAAATTTTCATCTAAATCTTATGATTGAAATACAATGGCCCCAGTTGATACCAACGCGACAAGTTATACCCACAGTGGAGGTGAATAAAACCCAGGTATTTGAAGTGAAAATTTCAAATCCTTCAGATAAACCGATACTGATTGATTATTCATTGGCCGATCCAAAATTGGCACATCAAACTCAATTCACCCTGCCACTGGAGGTGATCATAATAACGCCGACTTGTTATTTAACCGATAAGGCAGTGTTTTCCCTGGTCAATCCGGCGCCCAGTAAACCGATTTTGATACCCGGTCTCACCTCCATACGAGTGCCGATAACATTTAAAGCCTCCTCGATGGGTAGCTATTGTACCCTGTTGCATATACGCAATAATTTAACGCTCTACGAAGGTACATGGATCAGTGCCAAGGCTGTGCAATCACATTTTCGTTTGGGGAATCGTAAACCGGGATCACCCACACCATTGCTGTTTGAGATCACTGAGCAGCAGTTAACGGCGGCATGTCCAAGTAAAGAGGATAAACCTTCGGCCGGGATGACACATCCTCAGGTATTAGAATTATTTTAGTAGATTTTTTGTTATCGCCACAACCTCAAAAACTTTCTCTTTTTCAGATTATTTCAAGACGAGTTTTTACCGCTCGCAATTCTGGCGAACTACCAATATGGATTGATAGCATTTGGATTGGTGATCAACCCTGTCGTGGCTATGGTTTTCAAATAATGGACTGTAAAAGTTTTGAACTCAAGGCGAATTCAACGAAAACAATTGAAATTCAATTTCAAACAGATTTCACAGCGACCCGCATTACAAAACCCCTTACACTGAGGACAAATCTTACGTATGCAGTAAATTATGTGTTAGTCGCCCAACTGCCTTCCAAAGGCCTGGAACAGTGTACATCCTTATTGCCGCGACCACCATGGGAAGAGAAAATACGCAATGCCACCATAATTATGTTAATAATAACTTTCGTTCTGGTCCTCATTGCCGTCCACATAGACTATGGCAATATAATGTATACCCAGGCAACGTTATATGGAGCCCGGGAAAAGGGGACAATACATCCAACATTTAATTTAAGAAACATAGCCATGCGACAGAACAATAATGAAAGTTCCCCGACCGGCGATGTGGAGATGACATTGAAAAATAAAAGTGGTTTGAAGAAGAGGAATAACGTGGGTGGCGGCAAGAATCAAAGAATGGCAAATGGCGAGGCGATTGTGTCATCATCCTCCTCGTCGTCTAGTTCTTTTTCTGCCTTACCCAACATGACGCTGGCCGAAATGGTTAGCTGGACTTTTGGAAGCAAAACCTCTAGAAAAGCAAATAAATTGAATAAAAACAAGGAAGCTACGGTGGCCACACCGACGCCCTCAGCGTCCTCCAACGTGACAACAACAACAAATTCCTCCCCAGCTTCGAATGATGTAAAAAATTGTAAAAATAAATTAACCGAAAAATCATTGGTGGAAAAAATGGATGAGGATTTGAAAAAGGCACAGCCGACAGTCTCCGTCAAGAAACCCACAAAGGTAACAGAAAAAATTGCTAGCAAGCCCCGCGACGAAGAAGTCAAACAGTCCAAAGAAGATGTACCCCCCACGAACAAGGAGGTGAAAAAAGAAAATAAAGCCTTAACAAAAAATACCACAAATAAAAACACATCTAGTCCCGAACCTATGCCTTCAAAAGAACAAAGAAGATCTTTGGATTCTACCAGTTCCAATACAACACACAGTGATCCATCGACAATGCGTCAAGTTAAAACACCTCCTCCCGTTAGTATACCATCCTCAGGGCCTACAGTGAATACGAACAAAGTGAGCCCCACGACCACCACCAGCCATGTGATGCCAATGACCGAAATAACCAATCATCAAACACCAATTTCCAAGGAAACCACAAATGGTCGCAAGCTGGGCAAGACACCAGGACGTGAACGGCGAAAGCAAACCACACAAAATACCTCACCCACAACATCGTCTTGTTCGTCGGCCTCTACGTCGTCTACATCCTCCAGTTCCATACCACAACACCAACAGCCGCAGCAGCAACACAATACAGCTAAACGTTTCGAACGTAAACCCAAAAGCAGGGTCTCGAATTCTCTTAAATTTCCCACACAAAACTTTAGTCATGCGAATTCTGTCTACTCACAAATGGCAGCAGCGGCCAACGATCACAATGATCAAACATTTCATCAGGATGTGTTATCGCCTTGGGACTATAGCAGCCACATAACATTTAGCGATGTTCTGCAACAGACCCAACAATTTGCCAATGCCCAATCCAATGCTAATGCCAACTCGACAGGAACCACATTGCTCAATAGTGATTTAAAGATGTTCGATAACCCCACTTCAACTGCATCCCCCACACCGTCAACAGCATCATCCGGGCCAATTAATTTGCCATTTGCCGCCTCCCCACTTGAGTTTAACGATGGACCTTCTAAGACGGATTTGGGCCCCATTGGTTCCAGGAAATCACCCTCCTCAACTCCCGCCTGGGAGACATTGAACAGTGCCATAACTTTACAATTACCGCGGCCATTGAATACAACCCTGACAACTACTTCACAACCACCACCACCACCCAGCCTACCCTATGATTTGCACAGTTGCCCCAATTATGGTTTGAATGATTTGTTGACAGCTCGCCAAACGATACAACAAATTGCTGCAGCCAATGCTGCCGCAAAGCATCAGCAACAACAACAACAGCAGCAGCAACAACATGATTTTGATATAGCTGCCAAATTGAGAGCTATCAAGGCACATGAAATCATGAGACTACAACAATTGGAACAGCAATTCCTATTGCAACAACAACAACAGCAGCTGCAGCAACAACAACACTATTTGAATTTCAATCAATCGGCATTGAACAACAACTGGTCGTCGGCCAACACCGCAACATCGTCTTCAGGTTGGACCCCGTTTTTGGGTAATGGTGTTGCAGATTTATCACCAACCCTACCCAGCCATTCGAATGCTGATATTTTTGGCGGCGCCGTTACATCCACCTCTACATGGAGTACAACACCAGCATCCAGCAGCATTGAACAACATTTTGTCAATAGTCAACAATTTCCCATGAATACCGATGTTCCGATTACCAACACACACAATGGCGGCGTGTCAACTTCGATTTCGGCCCCAACATCCACTTCAACAGCAACAACAATTTTTGATAATACCGTCAACAACAACAACAGTAATGGAATTGGCTTAAATGTCAATAATTCCGATACAATGCCAATGTTCAATTTATTCGGTGGTTTAAGTTCTATCTGGAATGATAATTGGAAACAACAGCAACAACAAGAACAGAAGCCAAAACCTTCTGAATAAAATGAAATAATGGCACAACGGCATATAGTCATTATTCAGCTAAGGTAAGTAATGTTCAAATATTGATGATACGACGGAGGTCACATGACTAATCTGAATATATAGAAAAGAGCTTAGAGATAAGTGAGTGACCGGTAAATCATCGCCCAGACGAAATGGTTAAAGCTAGAAGATAGACATTTTGGAGGGTTTTTTTATTGGTTTTTGGGTTTGAGGGTTTTTATTGGTGTGTAGGCGTGAGATAAGGTTGGGTTTTTAGAAAGTCGAACTAGAAGGGTACAAAAAGTACTAAATGTGCTACCCCCTTGTATTAGGCATTCTGAAATTTGGAATTTGGGTCACTGATGGAATGTTAGAAAGATGTACAAAAGGGTTTTTGGAAATTCCACCTATAATTGGGAATTAAAATTGCTTATGAGTACGAAAAGTACTAAATTTAGTACAATTTGAAATCTGGGTGAACGGATGGAGCTGAAAACCTGAAATTTGGAATTAAGATTATTTTTCTAGAGTAGGATTGATTCGTACCTTTGGGCACGAAAAGTGCTAAACGGTACAAAATATGGTACAATTTGGATTTGTGTGAACGGATAGGGCTGAGATTCTGAAATTTACAATTTTATAATTACTGTTGTAGTGCAGGACTGATATATGGAGGTAGTTTTGAAAATTCGTAATTATGTTACTAAATGGTACATAATTTGGTACAATTTAGATTTGAGCTAACGCGGATAGAGATCGAAAACTTATATTTTTGGAATTCATATTATTGTTAGATTACATGATTGAGGTACTGTTGGAAATTCGAAATTGAAAGTACGAAAAGTACTAAATTTAGTACAATTTGGATCTATGTGAAATAGTTTTTGGAAATTCGATCTATAATTGGGAATTAAAATGACTGTTGTAGTGTAGTTTAGGGAATTCGTACTTATGAGTATGAAAAGTACTAAATGGTACTAAATTTAGTACAATTTGGATTTGGGGTTGAACGGATAGAGTCGAAAACCTAAAATTTGGTATTAAGATTATTTTTGAAGAGTGGGATTGATTCGTTCTTTTGGGCAGGAAAAGTGCCAAAATTGTACAAAATATGGTACAATTTGGATTTGTGTGAACGGATAGGGCTGAAATTCTGAAATTTAGAAAAAAAAATTTG
Source organism: Musca vetustissima (assembly GCF_032173495.1). Classification (NCBI taxonomy): domain Eukaryota; kingdom Metazoa; phylum Arthropoda; class Insecta; order Diptera; family Muscidae; genus Musca; species Musca vetustissima. Next base: position 241,232 of record NW_026879362.1, read on the forward strand.
AAAAATTTTAATTATGTTACTAAATTTAGTACGATTTAGATTTGAGAGAACGGGTAGAAATGGAATCCTGAAAGTTGCATCTAAGATTACCGTCGGAGTGTCGGATTGAGATAGTATTGCAATATGGGTACGAAAAGTACAGAATAAAACCAAATCTGGTACAATTTAGATTTTTGTGAACCGATAGAGTTGGAATTCTTAAATTTGACTTACGATTAATATTTGAAAGCAGGATTGAAGTAGTAAAAATAGGAAATTCGTACTTATGAGCACACGAAAATTAGTAAATGGTACTAAATGTGGTACAATTTTGAAGAGTTAAAAGGAATCAAATGGGGTTTAGGTACTAATTGGTACTAAATTTAATGAAATTAAAACTACGATTGATATATGGTGGTAGTCAATAACAAGTCCCAAAGAAGTTAGGAAATATATATTTAAAATGTAATCCCATTCGCTCTTCAAGTTAATTTTTATTAATAACAAAAGAAATTCTAGACAAACCTTGTTAATAATTTCCTAAGAGAGCATAATGTGTAAACCCAGACTTGATAATTTCCGCATAATTTGTTCATAGAAAGTTCGAATTTATTAATTCCATTATTTTCATAATTTGTTTTATTTATTTTTTCTATTTACAGCTATGTCCGCTAGCTAACCGCCATATTTGCCACCACGCACACGCACACATAACTTTGAAATCCCCCGAAAAAAATTTCTGTCTTCTACAACTAAACAAACCAGGAAATGTTGTTGCTTTTCTATTTCTAACAACAAAATCATGTATGTATGCAAGCAAGTTGTTGCCAACAAAATTCAACCAAGGATAATGGTACAGCAGCTGCAGCAGCCCTCCCATGTTTTAAAATCTTAACCTTCTCTCATTAATACAGAGAAAACTAACTTGACATTTTCCAAAAAGAATTGTTTTTTTATTCTTTCATTTGCCAAATTTTTTTTGTTAATTAATTTTAAAATTGTTTAGTTGTTTCTTTTCTCTATTTTTTTTTTAGATTTTTTACATTATAACAATCCTTGGGATTTTCTAAAAAGAATAAGGATTTAAAAATTAAATTTGTTTTCAAAAAAAGAAATTGTTTTTCGCCTACCCTACTCCCTAATATAAATGAAGATGAAATACCAAAAAATAAAAGCCAATAAAAATAACAATTTATATAAACGAGATATATAATTTTTAAGTAATTTAACAACAAATGTTTAATAACTTCCCAAAACACATTTAATCCAACTCCCAAACTTAACTAATCTCTGAATGATTTAATTTTTGTTTTTTTATTAAAAGAAATAGTTTTTTTATTTACAGATTTTTTTTCTTGTTTCTCTTTCTTTTTTTTTTGTTTCATTACAAAAAAATGCCACCATAATGGTGTGGTGCATACACACAGAACAAATGATAATAAAATAATATATGAAGAACAAAAATGAAAAAAATACTCAAATGGATAATTTAAATAATAACACATGGAAGAAAATAAAAAAAAATATTTTAAATGGATTTTTTTCAATTTAATGAAAAAATATTATATAAAATGTTTGAAAGGCAAGTAAACAAATATCAGTCGGTGTTCCCTGCCTATGTTTGCGAAGATCAACGAAATTACACACAGTCTTTATTATTCGCCTTATATATGTTTTTTTTATCAAAAAGTTGACGGACATTTTTAAATCGACTACAAATTGTCTGACCCAAAGAAACATGGCGTCTAAAACCAATGTCAATCAATCCTTTAATAGTCTTCTATTAGCACTTAAACCAAATTCTTTAATAGTCCTCCATAAAATGCAGTTATTCTGGCATTTTTAGTTATGTAAAAAAATCCAACCCTCAAATAATTGTTTCTTGTATTTTATTGAAACACACGAAAACTACATCTCTCCTCCTATCCAACGGTGAAAGTTTCATTCAAATATCTCAATTATTCGCCGAGTTATGGCCATTTAAAGATGACCCTGTGTCAAAATATAGCTGCTACACGATTCTGTCTGCCTATTACCGCAAATGACAAAAGTGATGTATTTGAAACTCCACAAAAACCAAAAAGAAATTTTAACGCCTAAAAGTATGCTCATAATTTCGCCAACTAGCATGATAACACAAAGCGAACAATCTGGTAACACCTGCAGCATATTTCTGTTTTATGCAGTTGCAATAACTTCAATTTTCGCATTTGCGGTAATAGGCAAACAGAATCGTGTAGCAGCTATATTTTGACCCATGGTCAACTTTAAATGGCCATAACTCGACAATGAATGGAGATATTTGAATGAAACTTTCACCATTGGATAGGGGGAAAAGTTTAGTTTTTATGTGTATCGGGAAAAAATACAAAAATAAATATTTTAGTGCTTATTTTTTTTTAATTTTAACGAAAAATGCCAGAATAACTGCATTTTACGGCAGAGTTTTAAAGGATTTTTTTAACGACTGATAGAGGACTATTAAAGCATTGATTTTTTATCAATCCTACTCTTCTAAAGATGCTCAACTCTTTGAAAAATATAAACATATACAGAGAATAATAAAACTTGTTTTTTGTCGTTTCAATAACTTTTTTTGAATTTTTCAAAATGTTGCAAAACAAATGAAACAATTTCAAATTTATTTTTTTCAAAATTTTGTTCTTTATTGTTTAGTTATGTGTTTTCATTGTTTTTATTTTTGTTTTATTCTTCTAACATTTTTCCAGCTGAAATATTTACAAAAATGAAATATAATTTTTTATTTTTCAACCGGAGAATTATAACTATTTAAATATGAATAAAAAAGAAGAAGCAAACATGCGTACAAAAAAAAAAACCTATAAAAGGTTAACAAATATCTGTGGAGTTTTTTTTTTGCTTCCGTATCCGTTTTTTTGTGGGGGCTTTTAAAAAATATCAACAATAATTGCTCGAACGCTGGGAACGTTTTGTGCAGCTTATTTATCTTTGTAGGTTATAATACCTTTTTCTATTAAATCGGGAACTTCAACAGCCAACCAGGGAGCCAACTGGAAAAGAAATAGAAAAAAAATACAAGTTTAGAATTTAATTTTAATATTTAGTATTTTTTATTAGTATTTAATTTATTATCATTTTATTATATATATATAAATTAAAATATGGACCATTTTTTGTGAAACGTCTGACACCCGATTTGCTTACATATTACAAAATCTGAAGATCTTTTAGTACAGAGTTTTTACTGAGGTCATAATAAAATAATATCTATAATACCTCAGGAAAAATATTGAACAAGTAAGGAAAATATCAAAGACGGTTGGAGCCGATTTCTTGTTTCCCAATTAGCTTGAAATCGGACGAAAGCATTTATGAAGCTATATTTTAAATCTGAACCAATTTGGTCCAAATTTAAAACATGATATTTAGGCTGTGGAAAATTTCAGCTCAATTGAATAAACGTTGGGTATATATTTGGTGCAAATTTTGCATATCGGGCAAAAATATATATGGGAGCTATATCTAAATCTGAACCGACTTGGATAGACTGACGGACGAAAGAGAGGACAAAATTGAGGCCTTCAGGGTACACTTCGACCTTTTGAGAAATCTTAAATTTAAGTGTAACAAGTGAAAAAGTGTTAAGAAGCTCGGCCGGGCCGTACTTTGGATACCCTCCACCATAGGTATACTACCTGAAATGAAAATATAGGGAAAATACCAAAAAGTGAACCTATACCGATAATTCTACAAAACAATTTCAGCAATGGGGATTTTTCCTAAAATCTGAAAACCCCAAAGCGTGGACTGATACTAATAACGTATGGTAGAGTAAAAATCCTCAAACTACTGCAATTTCGATTGCATATGAGGCTGTGTCTAAAGGGGGACCATATTGATTACGTAGTGTAGGAATTAGCGAATATTAGGGGTTATCATTATATGAGGGCTATGCCTAATTAATGACTGATATATGTCAATTTCGAACCCAATATTTTAGTTATGTATCTCAATTCTTCCCTTCAGGAATTTTCAATATATTGAGTAGTGCCTGCCGATATACATGAAATACAAATTTCAAAAATTTATGTGGATGTTTTTCCTAAAAAGCCCAAAAAGTGGACTGATATTGACGACGCATGGCAGGATGGAACATCCCCAAAATACTGCAATTTAGAGGTTCCAGTATTATAAGGCCATCACCAGAGGTTTTATATAGTTCATTCTCAAACCTTATGTTCTACTATTTTACAAGTCTTTTAAGATGGAGGTTTGTTACCATATACGACTACAAAAACCAAATTACAAAGAATTTGGTTGAAAAACGTGCTCAAGAACCTAAAAGTACCGAAACTTTGGGGGGTACCCTTATATGGGAGCTATGCCAAAACGTGGACCGATATAGCCCATCTTCGAACTTGACCTGCCTGCGGACAAAAGACGACTATGCAAAATTTTGGCGATTTATCCCAATTCGTTTAGACGCTAGAGTGATTACAACAGACGAACATGCTTAAATCGTCATAGAATTTTACAATGATCAAGAATATATATACTTTATAGGGTCGGAAATGATTAATTCGATGCGTTACAAACGGAAAAACAAAACTAATATACCCTCTATACTATGGTGGGGGGTGTAAAAATCCTTGTTATAATCATAACTTTTTATATCTAAAAAATCTTTCTTGAATAATCAAGATTAGCGCCGTTATGCATTCTACATTACAAGGAATTTTGAAATAACATACACTTTTCTAAATTTTTGTTTTAGGAAGTTAATCGAAGTTTGCACCAATTGACCCAGAAATTGATTCTAAGTATATTCTATCCTTTCCTTTTGTATGTTATACACATACTAATTTTTTGTAATGGTACAAATGACTTCCTATTGTAGCAATTTCAGACTTTTCTAAAAAGTTGCCTTAAAGAAAATATAAGTATTCGTTAGTAGCAACATGTTCTATTTTGTAGATTTGGTCTCAACATTTTTTTGCAGCCACACTTTTCATTGAACTTACCCCCAATGCCATTGCATGTGCAATACCAAATTTCGGTACATTACGTGCCCACAGAGGTTTAAAATGATCCGTTAAGCAGATTTTGCCACCACGATACATTTTCGCCGTTTTACCATCCAATTCGGGTAGGGCTATTTCGGGAGCGGTGACAGGATACGTTACCGGAATCTAAAGGGGACAACATTTATTAAGATTATTAAACAAAAACCAAATAACACATAAATCCATTACTCACATCGAATTCCACATCAAATTCATATTTCAAGAGATTATGCATGTACCAACATTTGCCAAACCATTTGGTACCCTCTTTGTTCGATTCCAAGTGGAACCAATCGGAGCCGTTTTCTTTGTTATTTTGGACATACTAAAATAAATATAAAGAGAAAAAGTGTTTTTTGTTAATAGTAATGTTGGAAACATTTGGATTGATATAATTTTTGTATATTTTTGAACCTTAATTAAAGCCAAATATTCTTCCTTCAGACGTTGTACCCATATGTCTTTGTCACGGGGTCCGGCACGGGTTTGTAGCAGCGGTATACTGCTCAAAGTCTTTTTGGTGCATTCATCTACCATTTTGTCTTAATTTTTTATTGATTTAAATAAAATTGTATTTATTTTATTTGTTAATTGTTTATTTATTTAAGAAATTACAAGGCTCCTGTTCAAATGGCTGAGAAGACTACAGGTGACACGTAAATATTAGGGTTGCATAGATCGATTTTCAACTAATCGATTTATCGACATTCAACTGCAGTTAGTGGAAGACGTAACGTAGACGATAATTGGCTGCTACAAGCGAATGCAGAAAAAAGAGTGAAAAAATATATTTTATATAAAATAAATTATATACACCTTTAATACAGTAAATATAATAAATAAAATTAAAAATACAAAAGAAAATAATAATATTAAAATAAAAATATGTTTTATTTACAAATATATATACTTGGTAAATAGTGTGCAAGTATGGAGGTAACTTTGGGTTGTGACGTCACTCACGTGCATGCTGAATAAAAACTTTTTTTTTTAATATCAGGCGCCCAGAAATAACTAGCAATTGGCCAGACGGAAAAAAATAAAATTTTCTTGGCGCCTGAAAGTTTTTTTGTGAAAATGTAAATATGGTAACACTCTACACGAATGAGCAAAAATCTTGGCACCTGAAAGTATGCTTTAATTTTGGAAATTACGTAGGAAGTTGCCAGATGCAAAAAATAATTTTTTGGGGGCCTGGTTACTTGCTAACAAATTCTGGGCGGCTGGAATTTTTGAAAAATGTGAAGATTTTTATATTTTTGACGTCATGAACATGCCAGCCATATAAGTAAAATACGAGGCCCCTAGTTTTTTAGATCTCGGTATACGAGTTGTTCCAATTTAAAGTAAACAAAATATGATATAAGAAATTGTTTCCAAAAAACGGGAAATCAAAGTTTCTCCTAGGAGATATGCAATTGACGGATGGATTTTTTAAGGGATATTCTGGGTCTAGGAATATTCCTCATATCAGCAATAATCCCTTGTAAACATCGTCGACATCCTGAAAACAGAAAAAAAATGTCTTCCGAGAACATAAAAAATAGTCCTCGATCAGAAGCATTTTCGGAGGGATCGGAGGGATTTCTAGAGGAATATAAATGTGGATTTTTTAAAGAATATTTTTGGAGGGCTCGGAAGTATTTTTGGAGTGGGATAGAAGCGTGGTTTTTTATGGAATATTTTTGTAGGGATCGGAACCCAAGAAGCATGGATTTTTTTAAAGAATATTTTTGTAGGGATCGGAACCCAAAAAGCGTGGATTTTTTAAAGAATATTTTTGTAGGGATCAGAACCCAAAAAGCGTGGATTTTTTAAAGAATATTTTTGTAGAGATCGGAACCTAAAAAGCGTGGATTTTTTAAAGAATATTTTTGTAGGGATCGGAACCCAAGAAGTGTGGATATTTTAAAGAATATTTTTTTAGGGATCGGAACCCAAGAATATTGGATTTTTTAAAGAATATTTTTGAAGGCATCAGAATAAAAATGCCATAAAGAAGCGTGGATTTTTTTTAAATTACATTATTGTAGGGTTCATCCGATTACTGCGAGGAAGCTCTTCTAAAATAGCACTTTTATGCTGAAAATCTTTTTCTACACTAAATGTCACTTTGAATCTCCACTTACCAGGAAACCTCGACATGTAGGTCAGGCAACAACAAATAGCATCGAATATATGAAGGAAAAATAAGCCATCTCCAGCTGATATTTGGTCACAATATTTAAACAACTCCAACTGGTAATTGACAAAAAAAAAGAGGGAGTAAAACAACCTGAACTCCACAGGTACCATATGGCGGAGCAACGAGTAGTCAAATTCGGTTTGATATGGTTGGTATTTATTCTGGCTTCTTTCAGCTTTCCACCGAGCCCCTGGCAATGGAGATATCAATGTTTTGTCAACGTTTTAGCTATGCCCAGTCCCGGCGAAGCGTTACAAATTATTCGTGGTAAATATTTGTCCTGAGACGTACAGACAGACATTCCTAACCGCAAAGGTACTACCAGCTCGTCTGAGTAGGCAGGGATAAAAGGAACAAAATATTGATATCCAAAAGGATGTAAACAAAAGGCTGACGAAGAGCAAAACGAAGAGCATTACAAATTGTGTGACAAACAACCAACCAACCAACCAACCAACCAAAAAGAAATGAATATCATTTTGATATGCCCAGTGAGATCCAACCGAAGAGAAGCACACAAGGAAAACACAAAATGTCCTTGTCGTCGCTGTTGATATCTTCCTGGCGGCGATGGTGGTACAACAATTTGCAACTGCACTCGGCTGGAAATCCACAAAAATTGGTAGCAGTAGCGTCACCACACCACAACGCGCAGCAGCATCGTGGCCAATTTCTTCTTCATTCTTGTCAAGATTGAATGTTCTTCTCTTCGCCCCCTCTCACTCACTCTTCCTAGGCTTGCTAGGAATTGCATTTTTACGCCAAGAGGGTTCCGACCACAAAAAAATCGTAGAACTCTGCAGGTCTTCGAGGTTAAGGTTGGCAGGGAACAGCAGGAGTTTTCATAATATTTTGGTTTATTACTCCTGTTTTCGGCAAGCAGAACAAATTCGTGTCCAAAAATGCAAAGCGCACCGCTCTCGCTCTTTCTGGGCTTCGTTTTGCTAGAGCAACAAAACCCCAGGACGTCCGCAGCTAAATGCCATCTTTAGACAAATTGAGTCGTTACGGTTGGTGTTGCAGTGCTGTGTGTGTTGCAGTTGTTGTTGTTGGTGGTTGGTGGTGGTCGGCACATTTAAGGAGTTTCCTTTCTTGCCTTTTTTGTGCCAAATAAACAACCATCCTGCGTGTCTGTCTGTCCGTCTGTCTCTTGTCTTGTTATAAGTGGTGTGGCATGTATGTACATGTGTGGTTGTTTTTTTTTTCGTTCCATGGCTCAATTCAAAAATCACTAAAGAACTACTTCGAGACGACTCCGCACTGCTGCCATTCTTGTTGTTGCTTTTGTTTTAATTTTTGTTTTTAGTACTTCCTTAGTTGTTTGTTTTCAAATAATGTTTTATTTTGTTGTTGTTGTAGGGGTGTTGTATTTGTTTGTCAACAACAATATGACGACTATCTCTCCATCCAATCCATTGTTGTTATTGTTGTCCTCCCTCGCTATTTTGTTCCATATCCGTCTCGGTTTGATTTGAATTTTAAAAATTTGTTGTCAAATTATCAACTTTTTTTGTTGTTTTTTGGAAGAAAAAAATGCGTCTTGGTGACACATGGGTGGTCAAAATATGGTTTAGTGGCCAAAAAATTGACCTGACCTCTTGGCTTTTTGCTTGTTTTTGTTGGGTTGACACATTAGTATGTGTTAATTTTGTGCAAATGCCTTTTCCAGAGGATTGGGTGTTAATGTTGCGATATTATAGATACTGATGAGAAAAATTATTAGATCCTGGGGAGGGAGAACATTTCGGAAATTTAGGTTATGGATCATAATTTTTAGATTAGGATTTTTTTTTATAGAAAGAGTCTGAGGATTTTCATTTCTATTGGAGGGATAGAATCATGAGTTTTTTAAAGAATATTTTTGAATGGATCGGAACAAAAGAATCGTGGATATTTAAAGAATATTTTTGGAGGGATCTGAACAAAAGAAGCGTGGATTTTTAAAGAAAATTTTTGGAGGGTTCTGATCAAAATAAGCGTGGATTTTTAAAGAATATTTTTGGAGGGATCCCAGCGAAAGAAGCGTGGATTTTTAAAGAATATTTTTGGAGGGATCTGAACAAAAGAAGCGTGGAGTTTTAAAGAATATTTTTGGAGGGATCCGAACAAAAGAATCTTTAATTTGTTAATGAATATTTTTTGAGGGATCTGAACAAAAGAAGCGTGGATTTTCAAAGAATATTTTTGGAAAAATCCAGCGAAGAAGCGTGGATTTTTAAAGATCCGAACAAAAGAAGCGTGGATTTTTAAAGAATATTTTTGGAGGGATCCGAACAAAAGAATCTTTAATTTTTTAATGAATATTTTTTGAGGGATCTGAACAAAAGAAGTGTGGATTTTTAAAGAATATTTTTGGAGGGATCCGAACAAAAGATGCGTGGATTTTTAAAGAATATTTTTGGAGGGATCCGAACAAAAGATGCGTGGATTTTTAAAGAATATTTTTGGAGGGATCCGAACAAAAGATGCGTGGATTTTTAAAGAATATTTTTGGAGGGATCTAAACAAAAGAAGCGTGGAGTTTTAAAGAATATTTTTGGAGGGATCTAAACAAAAGAAGCGTGGATTTTTAAAGAATATTTTTGGAAAAGATTGGAACCAAAAAACCAGTTTTTTTAAGAGTATTTTTGGAGAAGATGGTATTTATGTTGGTATCCAAACAAAATATGCACGATTTTTAAAGATTATTTTTGTTGGCATCGGACCAAATGAAGTGTGGATTTTTAAAGAATATTTTTTGAGAGATCTGAACAAAAGAAGCGTGGATTTTTAAAGAATATTTTTGGAGGGATCCCAGCGAAAGAAGCGTGGATTTTTAAAGAATATTTTTGGAGGCATCCGAACAAAAGAAGCGTGGATTTTTTAAAGAATATTTTTGGAGGGATCCGAACAAAAGAATCTTTAATTTTTTAATGAATATTTTTTGAGGGATCTGAAAAAAGAAGTGTGGATTTTTAAAGAATATTTTTTGAGAGATCTGAACAAAAGAAGCGTGGATTTTTAAAGAATATTTTTGGAGGGATCCCAGCGAAAGAAGCGTGGATTTTTAAAGAATTTTTTGGATGGATGCAATCAAAAGAAGTGTGGATATTTCTATATATTTTTGTAGGAATTGGACTCAAAGAAGCGAGAACTTTTAAAGAATATTTTTGGAGGGATCCGAACAAAAGAATCTTTAATTTTTTAATGAATATTTTTTGAGGGATCTGAACAAAGGAAGCCTAGATTTATATGAATATGTTTGCAATGATGGGATTTTAAAGACTTCTTTTGGTAGAGATTGCAGCAAAAGAAGCGAGGATTTTTTAAAGAATATTTTTGTAGGCATCGGACCAAATGAAGACGTGGATTTGTGAAGATTTTTTTTTTTTGGGTTCTGAACAAAAGACACAAAGATCTTTTCCGGGAATATTTTTTTAGGCATCTGAACAAAAGAACAAAAGATTTATAAAAACTATTTTTGAAGGGAAAGAAAGAAGCGTGGATTTTTATACCCTACGCAACTATGTTGTCAGGGTATTATTGTGTGGCCCCAGAAGTTTGTAACACCGCGATATATTGGTCCTAGCTCCACTTTTTAGTACACCGATTGGCATATCTCGATTAGCTGAGTCGATATAGACATGTGTCCGTCGGTCTCTCTGTCCATTATAATTTGTAAACACAGTTATGGACCAATCGTCACGACATTTTGCATGTAGGCTGAGTTCTGGCCAAATAAGACCCCTATTATTTTTGGTATTAAATTTTATTTCTGTCTGTTTTTCTGACCCTCTTCATATTGACCGATTATCATGGAAAGGTTCTTTTTTATTCCTTAGTCAGATCCCTATCTCAATTTCATTGTGTTCATTGTGGACACAATGAAATTGAGATAGGGATCTGACTAAGGAATAAAAAAAGAACCTTTCCATGATAATCGGTCAATATGAAGAGGGTCAAATGGATCCAGGAGAGTACAAATATCGCTCACAGGTTTACAAATATTTTTGGTTTAGAATTGGAAGAATCATATATGGAATATTTTTTTCATACGGGAAAAATCATCCTTAAATTTAGAGATCAAATCGCTTCAATATACTTCTGTTAAATGAAGTGAAAACATCGTTAAATTCGGCATGGCCGAACGTTTTACACCCTTTACCATGAGCAGGATTTTCTGTAGAGCTAATATCGATCGGGAACCTATGTATTGGGAAATTATATCCAAAAATAAATATATACTAAAACATGGATCGATATTGATCATGTTTTGTAGAAAAATTTGGCGCCCAATGAGAACTCGAAGTGTCAAATTAGAGCCAATTTGGTAGAAACCCGTGTCAAATAATGATGGTACTCGTATGTGAGAACTATTTGGCTCCCAATGATAACTCAAAATATCAAATTGCAGTCAATTTGCTTGAAACCCATGCCAAAATACCAAATAATATGGTAATATAATATCCTTAAAATTGAATATTTTTCAATAACGAGAATTGAAAATATAAAATTACTGGCAATTCGATTGAAAAATGTGATGAATCTCTCCAAAATACCGAAATTCGGTAGATGCGGTTTATATGGGAGGTACAACCGGAGTCAATCCGGTCAATGGTCAAAAACTCCTCTTGGATATTCTATTAACTTCTAGGAACTATGTCTTTCAGGAGTAAATATATACGCTCAGGAATACAAATTTTGTCATTTTTCACACAAAAGTCTGGGTCCATTTGACCCGCTTAATAATGACCGATTATTATGAAAAGGCGAATTATGATTTGGCGAACCGGTGCAGACAGAACTCTGACATTTGGATTGAGGGTCATGGATGGAGTATAGAATAGATGTAGCAAAGGGTTTTTTTTCGGACATTCGAAATATAAGTATCCGAAAAGTACTACAATGTAAATTTGAAATTTGGAATGCGAATAAAGGTTGAGTTGTAGAATCGATATAAGGAGATGGTTTGTATACGAAAAGTACTACATGGTACTATAATTGGTACAATTTTTAATTGGAGGTACAAATGGAGCTTGAATCCTAAAATTAAATATTAACAGTACCGCTGTACGTACTGTAAGGGGAGGATAAGTATCAACCGATAGATCTGTAATATTGATATTTGGAGTTAGGATCACTATTGAGGTGTAGAATTGAGCTATGTATAAAGTTTTGGAAATCTGTACTAATGTGTACTAAATTCGGTACAGAAAATTTTGATTTGGGTGAACCGATAGAGAGCAGGAATTTTAAAAATTGGAATTATGATTACTATTGGAGTGTAGGGATATGTAGAAAGTTATGGATATTTGTACTAATGTTTACAAAATGGTACCAAATGTGGATTTGGGTGAACCGATAGAGTTGGCATACTGAAATTTAGAAATAAGTTTACTGTTGGAGTGTACTAAATATGGTACAATTTGAATTTAGGACTAACTTATAGAGATGGGATCCTGGTATTTGGAGTTATGATAAATGTTGGGAAGTAGGAAGTTTTAGAAATTGGTACTAAATGGTATCAAATTTGGATTTGGCTTAACCGATGGAGCTAGAATTTTGAAATTTTAAATTATTATCACTGATGGGGGTGTAAGATGTGTCTACTAAAGTGTACTAAATGGTTCTAAATTTGGTACAATTTGAATATAGAGTGAACCGATAGAGCTGGAATCCTGCAATTGAGTAATAAGATTTCCCTTGGATTGCATGATGTAGGTAATAGTGGAAATTTATACTTATGCGTACTAAATGGTACGAAATTTGATAAAATTCGGATGTAGGTGAACAGATACAGCTGGAATTCTGAAATTTGGAATTATGATAGATATGGTGTTTGAAATTTGGAAATAAGTATTATTAAAAAAAGGATAATAAATGAAGCCGAATTAAGTGTAAAGCTAGATTTATGTTGCGGTCAGATGGACGTAGGATTGCAAATACGTACTATAAGATAACATAGGTTGTAAATGGTACTATAACATTTTAATAACGATCGGTATTGGTTTTTAAACAATTCCCACATTCGCTAACGAAGTAGCGGGCATATGCTAGTATCCAATAAAAAGATACGCCCTCTATGTCTTTTAAAAATGCATGACTTCGAAGTAATATATTCGAATTTAATAAACAATTTGATTTTATTTTAATTCTTGAAAATATCTAGAATACCGTTTTTATTCAAAGAGTGTGCGGGCGAACACACATGTCTGGATCGTATCTTAGCTTGTCGAGCTATGTCAAAAGGTATACTAAAAAAGTGGGACCTAAGACTAATGACGACCCTATAAACTCTTGGGGCCTCAAAAACATTTAATAGCCTTACACTATGGTTGCGTGGGATATAAATATTATAATTTTTTTATTGGGGAAAATATTTTTCATGCCATTTCATCAAAAAAATATTTTTTTATATTTGTATTTTTAGAAATAAAAAAAAAAATCGTATATCTAGATTCCATAATATAATTTTTTTGTATATCAAAATTTGGATACATTTAGCTTTATCCGCTAAGGGCTGAGTCATTTGACGATTGTAAAAATCACGCCCAATTTTCTAAAACCTTAATTTATTACACATAAAATCTAACCTTGCATAAGGTATCCTTTAAAATTCAAGGACCTACACGCATACATATATATTTTTTTGTATCAGTCATGGCGTCTATGGTCATATTTACATATTTTTATTAGGGCATGAAACCAATATACGGAGGCTATAAAATTACTTCGACATAAGTTTATTGATTTCACAGAAACTCAAACCCCTTTCTGTTGTTTCCATAACATCCGAACAAGAAAAATTGTCACATAATGTTAGACACAAGGACATGTCATCCCAAAAACGGCAATGACCGATCGATCGACGAGTTAAAGACGAAAACCGAAATACCACGAATTTAGCAACTTCCAGGCGAAGGCAATGACGCCTGGAAACCAGAAAAGGGGTTTAACACTTTCTCAAAAAGTTAAATTAACGTTAAACGGAGTGTCGTATCGATCGGCATGATGGTCGGTCCTTGGCGACAAATATGGAAATTAACGGAAAAAGTAATTAAGTCAGTTTTCGTCGACGGCCGACTTTCCATGGAAATCGCACATTTCCCTATACGGGCACGACAATAATTGAATTCAAAAAAGCAACAAGGGCGCGAGTATTGAACGGCAATTGCCCCTTATAGCACGAAGCGATGGCCCAATAAAAATAAATTGTAGCAAAAAACACAAAGGCCCAGCGATTTTATGATTTTAAGGGCTTATTGTTTTTTTTTTGTTTTGTTGTTTATATCTGGTGGGACAGGTATGACCGCCGACCCAGTGTCGCTCAATGTCATTATGAGCCGCCGTGAAATTTTTGAGAAAAAATTCAATATGCATGTAAAAAAATTAGAGCAGAACACAATAAACAGAGCGGAGCGTTATGGCCATTTAGCGGATTCCCGGTAAAAATGCCTGCCGTAAAACAAAAACACAAATTCGAAACTAAAACAAATTTCGCTAAACAATGGCCGGAAAACAAAAAACTTGATCTACTTTCCTGTTACAGTTTTGGTCCTCAAAACGACAGGACAAATTCCGCGAACCAGGGCCATTGTCCAATAAAAAGGCACACAAAAAGGAAAAATTAGTTCAGAAAAAATCAAGAAAATTCAATTCGGTCAAGCGTAAACATTAGAATAATAAATAGCGCGAGGTCACCTCATCAGCGGAATGGATGGGCCTGGCCAGCCATAAAAAGGAAACAGAGCAGAGCACACACACACACGGGGAGAAAAAGGAAACTAGACCGGCCATAAAACGCGACACAAAAAAATTGATCTACTTTCCTAATACAAGGAGAGCATCTTTTTTGTAGGAAACGAAAAACTAAGGCACAAAAAAGGCACGGATGCACACACACACACACACACCGACACATGCGCGGATCATATCCGCAAATTATAATTTTTATGACCGCCTTTTGACAAAAATGTGAACCAATAAAAATTCCACGACACTTAAAAATTGCTCTGCTCTGCATACATAATTCGCTCAATGTTTTTCCTGGGTTCTATAAAAATTCTACCTAGATGCACGGACATGCGGACAGACACACACACACACACACACTAAAATATGTAAAACAATGCAAAAAATGTTCTAATTTTTAGAAACAATTTTAAAAATTTTCGAAAACTAAAACAAGGCCATTTGCACGAAGTAGAAGAAGAAGAAGTCATTGTTTAGCAGCAGCAGCAACAACAACGGTGGAACGGTACTAAAAATTGACCTGCATTTCGACGATAATTAGTGCGCGATAATCACTGGGATTGGTGGCTAGGCTGTTTTTATATTTTTAACATGAATTTTAGTTTAAAAGTAGGAAAAAAATTATGAGTCTCTGTGTGTTTTGTTGGACGATCATAAAAAAGGACTGCCGCAGGACAAAAAAATCGGTTCACCAAACACAAAAAATATTTACTAAACAATGGCCAATAATAATTAGGTGATATAGTTTTTTTCCTTTCTCTTTGCCGTGGCATGTTTTTGTGGCAGCTACTTCTCGTAAGCGGTGTGGCGGCGCATGCGTGCGTACGTTTTTTCTAAGATTTTTTTGAATTGTTTTGGTTGGTTTTTTGTTGCTTCGCTGATCCTCTTGGTCGGCCATATTTTTGTGCACCAATAAAAAGTAAGAAACGAGAGCAGCGGATCAAGAGCAGAAAAGGTGGTCGTCGTCGTGTGTCTGTTGTTTTTCAGTGTAACGGGAGTGTATAAAAAAGGGTTTAAAAAATGGTAGGCGGATTATTTTTTATGACAGAGGGAGAGAAGAGAAGAGGAGTACAACAAAAAAAATCAGGTGTATGATAATATAAGTATACATATATTTGAAATATATAGAAGTTCATAAGTCGCTATTCAGCTTTGTTAACCAAATATTGTCGTATGAAGTGGCCTACGTTAAGCTATTTTCAAATGTTCGGAACACATAGAAAGCTTATATCCTATTTTCACTAATCATAAGAAATACTAAGTTTAAAAAATAATGAAGTTTCTCATCGATTGACTTTATCCTATTTCATATGATAGCTTTACACTCCCAGAGAAACGTGTCAAAATTTGGAACCGCTTGGATTGGAGAAAATGCGTTAAAACTTCGAGAATCCCTCTTGTCGTCACTCGCATTAGATTATGTCAAATTGAAAGCATTTTGAGAGGTCGGGTGAAATCATTTGACCTTATCGGACGACCTTATTATTGTGTCATGTTTTTTAATTAACGAAAAGTTCTTCCTTCTTATGGCGGATATGATTCCCTATTACTGAAGTGACCGATTATGAAATTTAATTTTTGATAAAATTAACAATTTTCGACCACAACAAACCCAGTGAGAAAAAAATAAGATCGTCACCGATTTCATTGAATTCCTACGATAGCTATATAATTCCTTTACTGTTGCCCAATATTTCATAGTACAAGTTCAGTTTCGCGAAATTCATGTGACGAAGACGAAGATGTTGGCGAAACTCATCAGCGGTGATTATAAATACCGGAAAAATTGGGAAAAGTCATTTGACGCAATTAACCCTTTCAGTGTCAACAAACATTTTTGTCGGAATAAAAATCTAAAATTTTGTATTTAAAAACATATAAAGGAATATAGTTTAGAAAAAGAGGCAATTTTCTTTTTAACCCTCGTACAGTTTGGCCTGTCTTTCAGCAAAAACAAAAACATCAACAGTAACGATACAAAGGTTAACCGGAAAATCGCAAAAAAAGAGAGTACTTTTTAATGTCGAATATATTCGACAAAAACACTGAAAGGGTTAAGTGGAATTTGTCAAGGATTATTTGGGATTAGCAGCAATTGTAATTAAGTCTTTCTTGATGATCAATTAATCAATTCAGAACTGTTAGAGAAGATATGTCCCATTTTTAATCGGGAGGATCATTTAATCCAAAGTAGAAAACATTTCTTTCAACGAATTCTTATATTTATAAAAAATCATTAAAAAAGTCCTCCTCTGTCTATAGAAGACCCTTGCACTATCCTGTAACCATAATCAAGCCATTGAAGGTAATAAATCTATAGGAGATCCTTTGTAGAATTTGTTCATATTTATAAACAACCTATGGGGGTGTTTTGATCAACTGGACACATATCGGAAGTACACCATAAATAATTGTAAACTTTTTTTTGGAGAACTATGAGAGACGATTTGTCCTATTTGTTTTAAGCGGGAGGATCATTTAATCCATGATTGAAACAAATTCTTTGGGGTCATATAAAGGTATAGTATTGGGAGGGATAATAAAAATCTCCATTTTCGAAAACAAATACAGGAACCCTTTTTATGACATAGACGTTCTATTCCCAGTTTGTATCAAACCTAACATTCCATTCGCTTGATATTAGACTGAAGACATACAAAAAATACACTTTGTGGCGAAGTTTCAGAAGGAGGGGACAGGTGGTTTCTATTTTCCGCTATGATCTTGTTCATATATATTCGATATTCTTCATCGAGGTAGCGTTTTCTATAAATAGGAAAAAATCTCGGAGAGTTTTTTAATAACGGGAGATACATGGATGTAGAACACCTCTAACACCTGTAGAAGTACTGATATGTATAGAACATCACTGGAAAAATCTTCTACTTTTAGAAGGATCTATTAACGTATACGAATATTTTTTCACACACCAACATCTGAACGTAGAATACTTTAAATTCGATTAATGGTATTGGTCGATTTTTTTAATATTAAACTCCCTTGCAAAAGTCTGGCTTTTTTAAGGACCACTCTGAAAATCATCTGGAGTAGAAAGAAGTCCTAAAAGTGTAAATTATGGATAGAGGGGAGGGGTTCAATGGGAGAACACTATCCAAAGGATTTCCGGTACAAGTGGTTTTGTGAGATTTCCAATATGTATTCAGTTGATCTGAACTCTCTCAAAGAGTTGTTTATGAATAGACTCTATTCTAAGGGTATTGTATAGATTTAATAACTCCATCGTCATTTTTATGATTACAAGATAGTCCCAAGGTGTCAACCTATGGCTAAAATACTTTCTCAATAGATTTCTTATAAATACGGAATATATTTCAAAAATTCCTTTTTGAGTAGAATAACCCGCAAATAGTAATGTCGAGAAAAGGCATATAAAGCCTACTATGGTCGCTTTATATACCTTTAAGGGCTTTTATGGGTCTATAAGTCTGGATTTATACATGCAACATTTTTAAGCAACACTGCTGATGTTCTCTTGGATTCTATTTTGAATTTCTTCCCCCTTGTCACTTTTATATCTCTCACTTTTAAGAACCTAGAAGAGTTGCTTACAAAAGTTGCATGTATAAACCCAGACTAATGGCTTCTGTCGTCGATAAAAGGCTTTTAAAGACTTCTATCGTTATTAGGATCTATACAGGCTTCTATCTCCGATAAAAGACCCATAAAAGCTTATATGCGTAGAAATAATTTCGATGGGGTATTTTATTAAGAGTTGAAATATAGAAGGGCCTTCCAAAGGTCCCTTTGGCGAATGACTATCCTCGAAAGGGTCTTTGGCGGATTAATGCGATAAGTTATTATTCTACAATAAGATTGAATAGGATGCCATTCAATATTATGGTAGATCATATGGACGTTGAAGGCCTTGAAAACCATACCTAATGTATTAGAAGGCCCTGGCCCCAGGAGGCCCTGTGAATACCGGGGAATATATCAATATAGAAAAGCTCTAATACGGTTAATCATAACGAGAATGTCACCATATACGCTGAGAGTATATCTACATATTGAAAATAAACATACAAGATATCCGGAAGGTTTATTCACGCAAAAAATCACTATTTACCTTTAAGTGAATATTATAAAATACCTTATTTCCTGAAACTCATTCAAGTAGGCTCCTATATTTTTTTTCAATAGCGATGATTTTTAATATCCTTCCAAAAGTTATTCTTCAGATTAGAGTTGCCTCAAGGCCCTTAGACGACCCCAAAGAATTTGTTTTTATCTTGGATTAAATGATACGACGCATTAAAAAAGGACAAATCTTTTCCCTCAGGGTTCTGAATGACGAATCGCCAAAGAGAGACGCGTTATATACAATTTGTGAGGATTCCGATATGTCTTCAGTTTATCGACTCAACAAAGGTTATCACAACGATTTATTAGCTTTAAAAGTCTTAATTATGGTTACAAGATATTCCAAGGATCTTCCATGGAGGACTTTCTCAATGGCTTTCTTATAAATATAAAATTTCATTCAAATAATGTTTTTCTTATGTTGGATTAAATGATCCTTGCAATTAAAAATATGACAAATCTCCTCTCAAAATTCGGAATGACTTCATCATCGTGATAAATGCTTTAATTACAATTACTGCAAATCCCAATTATAATCCTTGACAAATTCCACTTAATTACGTCAAATGACTTTTTCCCAATAATCCCCAAAAGGTGTTTCTCGGCTAAATCATTTTTTCCGGTATTTATAATCATCGCTGATGAGTTTCGTCAACATCTGAAACTGAACTTGGACTACGAAATATTGGACAACAGCAAGGGAATTAAACGAAAGATTAAGTTTCCAAATCTCTACAGATTAAGTTGGAAAATCTCCTCCTCCTTCTATGTGGGATCTATGTAAATCTTGTTATGTTAAATCCTCGCTAAGTCTCTGTGCGGATTGGCACAAGATTTCACAAAATTTCATAACCAGAAAAAATAACATGATGACATGAGCAAATGTTACGACGATTGTTCATGTAGGTTCGTTAAATGTCGTCACAAAACACACCCACAGCAGAATATTGACTTAACTTTTTGGTGGGTGGGTGTGACCAATGCAAGATCAACAGTCAGTGAGGCCGTCAAGTCAGTCAGGCCAGGCATGCATGTGTGTAAGCAGCCTCGGCGAAATCCTTTAAGCTACGGATTACAACAATTACAATCCGTTTGCTGAGTTAATCTAAGGGGATTAACGAAAAATTAGAGCAATGTCAATAATGGCCAGGACGACAACACCAACACAAACAACAACATCATAAAGGGATGTTTGGTTGTTTGACATTGAACGACAAACCATTGACCGAATAATGACTTGATCCGGGTTGTAAAATCAAATAAATCCACGAAACTATAATAGAGAACCGATTACGCTAAGTAAAGCCAGCCAGCCAGTCAGTCACTCAGTCAGGCCATGGTAAAAGAGGTTGAACGACAAATGTGGTTAGCAAAAATGCCCAAAAGAAGAGAATAGAAAAGAAAATAAAAGAAAAGGGAACGATGAACCAATTTAGTTTGTCATATTTTGCCCTTTCTGTGCGTGTCCGTCCGACCATCTATCCGTTTCCTTTAACCATTTCAACCAATTTCCATAATGGCAAACAATAAAATTCCTTATAACTCAATAAAGAGATCGATGGATGGATGGATGGGTGAGAGTATGCAACAACAATTACCGGAAAGTGATCTACATTTATCTCAGAATGTATTGTGACCGGACTTGGTTGTCCTTCAGCCCACCATTGTCTTCCATTTTTGTTGTTTGTGTAATCGATTGTTCAAGATGCTGCAATAAAATCTAACTCGGAAAAATATTGAAAATTAACTAATAATAACACTGCTTATGGGAAAGGGATTAACGAAAAAAGAGAGAAAGAGAAACTCGTAGTCCTGTCGTTAAGCATTGGACATTGCAGGAGGTGGTAACCGGGCAGCTAACACTTTTAATCCCCTTTCGTTTTCACTTTCTTTTCATCTAATCATGCCATGGCATGGTGGAATTTTCTGTGTGTTGTCTGTCTTCCTTTTACATTCGGATTCTTCCTGTGCGCAATGAACGAGGTGAGGAAGATAGCGAGACAGAGAGAGAGAGGGGGTGATTTGGTGTTTGGGCGAGTAGTTAACGAGGTGCGAGTAGGCAGTTTGGGAAATGCTGAAACAAAGAAATCGAAAGGTAAGAAAATTAGGGATCAAAAAATAGATAAGATATTTTGTTAACCAGGAAGTAGGGGGAGGGAAAAGTTAAAAAAATTAATAATAAAAATAAATTATGGAGTGATTTAAAAGGCGTGGATTTTTAAAACTTTATTTTTTAAGGGCCTAGACAAGGCGTGGATTTTTAAAACTCTATTTTTTAAGGACCTAGACGAGGCGTGGTTTTTTAAAACTTTATTTTTTAAGGACCTATACAAGTCGTGGATATTTGAAATGATATTTTGTGGGACCACCAATATGGTGTGGATATTGTAAAGGGTTTTTTTGGGACCACCAATAAGACGTAGATGTTTTAAAGAATATTTTTTAGGATCACCAATCAGGCGTGGATTGAAGGAACATTTTTGGGATAGTAAACAGAGCTTCTAGATGTTATACGTGAGTTTCAAATGCCCTTTTTCGTAGAAGACTGTTAATACCTGTAAAACGCAATCTACACCTAGAATATCTATAGAAGGTTTTCCAAACATAAAATATGTATAGAATGATGTATAAGGTCTTATAAAAGTAAAATACTTCTAGAATATTTCACAAACATAGGGTGGATCTAGAAGAACTTATATACACAAAAATCCGCAAAAAATGCAAGGAGTTGGTGCTGTCGAAGACCTTATATATGTTATATACAGCTTGCAGGTTTTATTCACAACGAAGATTGCGTCTTGAAGACTTTCTATAACAGTAAAAGGCCACATGAGGTCTTATACACGTAATGTACAGCTTGCAGATTGAATACACAATTAAGACATATATATGGTCTTATACATATATTATACACCCTGAAGGTCTTATACACATAGAATACTTTTCGAATTATTTATAGATTCAGAATATATAAAGAAATCTTATGAAACGGTAGGGGTTTCTAACGGTTCTTATACACAAAAAACAAAAACAGAAAGTTCTTACATACACGGGTAAAGTCTTAGAAGAGGTTTATAAACACATCAAAGCCAATTTGTAGACCCTGAGGGTCTAATGCACGTATGGCTTTATAAACAGTGAGGCTGTCTAGAAAATCTTAAGCATCACAGAAAAACTGGAAGGTCTTATACGCACAGAAAAAGTCTTTGAAAATCTTATACATCACAGATGAACTGGAAAGTCTTATACGCACAGAAAATGTCTTAGAAGATATCAAAAAGGGTCTTAAAAAGCTAGAAGTCATACTACATCCACAAGGTCTTATACACGTAGAATAAGTTTAGAATTTCTTATGTACTCAGTATACATTAGGAAGGCTTTATCAGCAACGAGAGTCTCGGGATTTTCTTATAAACAACAACAACACAAAAAATACGCCCGGAAAAAGTCTTAGAAGATCTCCGTAGACAAATACCCATATAATTCACCTGAAGGTTTTACGTACTTAGAATACATCCACAATTTCTTATACAAAAAGAATATATCAAGAAGATTTCTAAATGACTTATACACTCAGAAAATCATACAGTTCTTATACACACTGAATAAATCCTAGAAGATCTCCAGGGGGTCAAAAAAATTCCCAGAAGGTATTAGAATACGTCTGGAATATATTATATACTCAACATATATTAATGGCGGCATTATATACCACAGAGAGAGGAACTTCAGAAGATCTTATACACGTAGATGTCAATTAACAGAATCCTTATACATATAGAAGGCCTCTTGTTGTCTTATACCATTATAAGTCCTTTCTGAAGGTCCAATAGGTCTAGAAAACCTCTAAAAGATTATATAAGGGCTTATACAATTATTAGAAACATAAAAAATGACAGAAGACCTTGTGTAACTCGTATAAGACGTTTAGAAGATTTTTATTAAGTTCTTATGTACGAGAACAAGTAAGGCCTTCATTAGGACTTACATTAGAAGAAATCGTATAAACTCACACGAAAATCTTATACACATAGAAAAAGACTTATAAAAGTACACTTTTATGAAGATCGTATAAGACTTTTAGAAGATATTCTATGCTTAGATGGGTTTTATACACGTATTCCAGATGGACTTAACATATAATTTTATGAGACCTTCGAAGCGTACCACACAGAAAATCTCGCATAAGTCTTATACATAATGCATATAGTAAATCTTCTATACAAGAAATACATTGAAAAGGACTTACACGCCTTTATAAGGACATCTTATACACTTAGAAGAAGTCCTTAGCAGTTCTATATTTATTCAAGACTTCAGACTCTAGAAAATCTCAAGAAGGTCTAATAGAGCACATCGAGCATTTTCAGAAAGTCTTATACACTATTATATTATTGTTAAAGTACTTGAAGAGAGGTTCTATAAATCCAGATATTTTCTATGGACAGAATTATCCAAGGTTTATAAAAGGTCCTAAGGGTCTCCTAGAGATAGCAGGTATATTTGAGTTGTCAACATGAAATCTTTATTTTATTTTTAAAGTTCTGCTAGAGGATTTCTATATTGAAGAGGTCTTTTATATGTCGATTATTCTGCCAAAGAGAAAGGGAAGAGAACTCTCTGCTCTATCGATTCAAGACCTTTGCAAGGCTAGAAATTCTCGTATAAGTTTATTTTATCGATAACCGACTCCCAAAAGTGTCGCCTATAGAGAAAAAAACTTCGGAATTGCCTTCAAAAGATCATGCTAAAGGGTATTTCGTAGATTGAGGATCCATCAAAGAGAAGAAAATCCTCTCTATAGATTCAAGACCTTTACAAGGCTAGAAGGTTCTCTGAAGTTTATGTTATCGATTGACATCCACTCAAAAGTGTTTCCTATAGAGAAAAAACTTCGGAATTGCCTGCAAAATGTCATGTGAAGGGTATTTTGTAGATTGAGGATCAATCAAAGGTCCTCCTATATAGGGTCTGACATAGATTGAAGGCCCTCTGAAGAGTTAATTATGTTTAGAAGTAGTTCAATGGATCCAAGGGGTCTTCTATAGATTAAAGGTATTTTTTGTAGATTGAAAATCTCTCCAAAAAAGCGTCCACTACAGTCTATCCAAACGGCCTTTAAGCAATGAAGACTAGGGTATACTGCAGGTTGAAGCAGTTTCAATGGTTATATTTAGATTGATGGATAGAAGAAAGATATTTCCTTCTGCAGGTACTGTAAAGGGTATTTTATAAATGTTTTACACCAAAGGCTTGGTTATGATTAGAAGACAGACCAAAGATCTCTATCTCTCTATAAAGAAAAAAAACATCGGAATTGCATCCAAAAGATCCATCTAAAAGGGATTTTTTTAGATTGAGGATCCATCAAAGGTCCTCCTATATATAATGAAAAGCCTTCACAAGTTTATTTATGGTTCGAATACTTTCCGAAGGGTCTGACATAGATTGAAGGCCCTCTAAAGGGTTCATTATGTTCAGAAGGTAGTTCAAAGGATCTAAGGGGTCTTCTATATATTAAACACCTCCAAAAGACGTCCACTAAAGTCTCTCCAAACGGCTGTCTAAGCAAAGAAGAATAGGGTGGTATCCTGCAGGTTGAAGTAGTTTCAGTGGTCATATTTAGATTGGTGGATAAAAGAAAGATTATTTCAAGAGGCCTTTGCATGTACTGAAAATTTGCCTTCAAAAGGACATGCGTAGATCTTATGCATTGAAGGATTATTTGTGACAAGAAGATAATCTGAAGAGCTCTTTATAAATAGAATAGAATCTTCATGGGTTAGAAGTCTTTTCAAATCGAGGTTTTCAATAAGATAAACCCTTGAACTAGTTTTCAAGTTGGAGGTCCTTTCATATTGTCTTCTATAGAAGGAAAGTCATCTAAAGAATATTATTTAGCTTGAAAAGATTTAGGCTCTGCAAAGTGTCTCCTATAGATGTTTTACTTCAACGGGTTGGATATGATTA